>NC_083506.1:7623257-7926287 GCF_032362555.1 Amyelois transitella | reverse complement strand
AAATGTAAAGTTTACAAAATATACTTACTGTTTAATTCTAATGGTTATAATTAACATGATAAAAATTTTTAACATTTGGCTCGCAACTGTAAAATTACTGGCATTAATAATGTCCCATAATCTATATATATAAAACTCTTCCGTTACTGAGTGACTGACTGACAGACAACGCACAGTCGAAACTACTGGTCGTAGACAGCTGAAATTTGGAATGTAGGTTCCTTGGGATATGTAGGGGAGCACTAAGAAAGGATTTTTGGAAATTCAACGCCCAAGGGGGGGAAAAGGGGTAAAAACGTTTCTATGAAAAATCTTATTCCTTGGGTTTATAAACTTGAAACTTGGCATGAACACGTACATAGGCAAGTAAATATGTTTGACATTATAAGTTTTTTCAAACTACCCTCCAATCGTGATTTAGGGGGTGCGATTGGGTGACTGATTTATTAACGCACAGCCGAAACCGCTCGGTATAGGAGTCTGAGATTTTGAACAGAGGTTCCTTTAGTAACATAAGTGAGCACTAAGAAGGGACTTTTGAAATGTCAACCCCCAAGGGGGGGAAACGGGATAAACTGAGCCGGGGCTGCGGGAAAGTTCTAACGAGATACCGTGGCCCCGGAACGCAAAGGGCAACTGAAGGAACGAGGTGGGTTTTAGTCAGTAAAAGTCTGACACTCCCTTCCGTTCCACCCAGAGCGGGAGAGGTCATTTGATGATTTCCCATCCTTAAAAAAAAAAGACTTTGTATGACAACTTTCAGTCGTCCCTTTAACATACATAATAACATACATAATTATGTACATACATGCATAACATTAATAACATCACGCCTTTAAATCCCTATTTTGTGTTAACACTACCCATACAAACAGCTAAAAGGAAACAAGTGAAGAGACAAAATTTGTCCGCATCCATTTTCACCTAAATTCTTAACGTTAATGAGATTTACTTTTTATTATCAGGTCAACCTAATAGCCTCACATGTACGTATAACTTCGTAAGAATTTTCTTTCAACTCCCTAACCGTTGAGGAGTTGTACCTTCCATCATCAGCTCATTCACATGGGATGATGACTATCAGACGCAAATACTTAAACAGAAGGAAATCCTGTAAGGCCTCTTCGTCCTATAAATCCTGTTTTTTTTTTCTTTTGAGACGATGATTTTGTCTCGCTTTACTTTTTCTATATAGATTTGTATGTATACTAATATTATAAAGAGGAACAATCTATTTTTTTATTTGTTTGTTTGTTTACACATGTAATCGATGAACTCCGAAACTACTGAATCGATTTCAAACATTCACCATTAGAAAGCTACATCATCCCTGAGTAACACAGGCTATATTTAATTCCAGTTGTAACAAGATTTCAGCCTGTGGAAGAAAAAGCCCTGTCGAGATCATTAAAAAAACGCTATATATAACCGAATTACACGTGGGCGAAGCCGCGGGCGGAAAGCTAGTATAGAATATAACAATATATTAGCATTAAGTCCGCCTATTGTACTTTACAAATTGTAATTGTTACAATAAAGAATAAATAAATAAATAACAAAGAGACAATAGTAACTAAATTATTCGCATGACAGAAATTTGTAGACGGAGGAATTTAAGGTATTTTCCCAGCAGTGGGACAAGTAAATTGGGCCATTTAAAATAATAAAATAAAATAGGAAATAAAATACTATTTGAAAGCTAAAGAGGAAAAATGCTTTTCGTTTAATGCCGTGTGGTTTCCGGCAATGCCGTGTGGTTTCCGGCACCAATACAAAAAAGAATAGGACCACTCCATCTCTTTCCCATGGATGTCGTAAAAGGCGACAAAGGGATAGGCTTACAAACTTGAGATTCTTTTTTGGGCGATAGGCTAGCAACTTGTCACTATTCGAATCTCAATTCTATCTTAAAGCCAAATAGCTGAACGTGGCCTATCAGTCCGCTCAGGACTGTTGGCTCTGTCTACCCCGCAAGGGATATAGACGTGATTATATGTATGTATGTATGTTAATATGTGGCTAACAAAATAGAACCATGCTACAGTTATTTATAAGTAAAACTGCGAAGACATTCCGCGATAACGTCGTCCTCCGCTAGCGTACCTAATTTACCTAAATACGTAAGGAGGCGCTAGATAAGGCACGGACACGGAAAAACATTTCCGTACTACATTAGCGGAGACGTCATCAGCCGGCAATAATCAAATGAACGCGGGGTATCTGGTGTTCGGGCCATAGCTAACTAATTAGCACATGGATAGTTTATAGTTTAAAAAAATGGAAAAACGCTCATGAACGATGAACAATAAGCTCTACATTTGTGTTCTATTAATAATGACCGAACAAAATAAAAAATTTACACCATTGGTGAAAATGCAGAAGTGCAGTTTTTCGGCCAATCTTTTATTGCTTTGGAAGTGGTTAAAGTTATCACAGTAACTTTATTAATTATAAAAATGAAGTCAATGTGAAGTCTAACATCACATTTTGGATGACAATTCTGAATGTTATTTTTTGAATTACCTCTAAAAAAAGAAATATTTGCCTAGTACTTACAAAAAGATATATCAATGTGAATAACTTCGAAAAGCTCATATTTTTATTGGTACGAGTATCTGTAACTACGCATTTTAAAGATAATTTTCAGTCTGCTACATTACATATCTATGGTTCAGACATTCTGTTATCGGGGGCGGTCGGCGTCGGTGCAACGCCAAGATACCATCGCACCCGACCTAATTCGATTCGCCTAGACCAGCCCGCCTTCCCCACCAAACCCTTACGTGAACCCCGACCCGTGTTCCAACAGCGGAATGTTACAACCCCTTTATCTGCACCGAAACATGCAAACTCTTGAATCACAACAATCAATTCGCAATTTTATTTTGCTTTCTTCAAGATAACACTCATTGTTAAATCGCGTGACAGTTTTTCGAGTGATGGAATTGTATTTTTATTCATTTAGGTAACTACCTACTGCAAAACTATGACATTGAAATATCAAATGAATCTGACCTATGAATGTGATATCTGACCATGAAAAGTAAATACAAGTGTACCAAGCCATACTACTTACTTCGCTCAGTTCAAAAAATTAACGTGTTTCATTGAATTATCTTTTATGCTGACAATGTATCAGTTGCCATAATATCGTACAATGTGAAACAATAACAGGTTTTCCGTCACACACAGAATCGCATCCGTTTCGTCGTGTGATGAGGCAGCGACATGCGGTGCGGCATATCAAAACATTGAAAGTGCAGAAGTTAACATACGTGTTGTAAGTGCGTTAAACTCATGTTGCAAACTAGGGAATAATATTAACAGGAAGCGTAATTTCTATGATATCAATGTTTCGTAATGTTGGCCTCCCCGGCACGCCGAGCGACGCGCCCCGACACTTCCGCTCTCGTAATTAATTCAATGATCGTCCGCATAATGACTTGCATGTGGCTACCCTCTTACGAGTGCGCCTCCAACTAACGCCCGCTAATTTCCACCGCGTTAATGAAGGGAATTCTCTGCAGAGACGTTTTTGTTACCACTCACATACGTTACGGAAAACAAGGATTTTGGCACTGTCACCACCGAGCATTTAAGCGTTCCCGCCATTAATCTGCCGTTTCCGCGGAGATTGCATTTTAAAGTTTCTGTTTGGGCAGCATTTGCTTGTAATGTTTAAATTGGAGTCGTTCCACTGCCGTTGCAAAATTGAAATGAAGAACGCGACCAATAAAAATGGAGCAACTGTTCAAACTATTGTCAATGTAGAGTAGTCGAACCTAATGTATTATTATTAATTTTTAATCAATGTAAAATAAATCATGCTGCAACTATGAAATAAATTTAAAATTTGGTATTTAAGTGCGATTGAAATTATATGATAGCACTAAGAAAATATTTTTGGAAATTCCCATGAGAATGGGAAACAACGAACGTAATTTTTGCGCGGCGTTGCTGTTAGCATAATTTGGTGAAAGATAAATTTTCAAAGGTACTCGTATGGGTGAATTTAGTGGGTCTGACACTGCTTTGCCACTCACGGAGCCATTTGCAGAGAGATTGGCCCGACCTAGTAGGTAGATTGCAGAACTTTAGAGATAACTTCTCCAAACTTGGAACATTTTGACGCTGCAATACTTGGATAAGGTAAACTGACTGCCTTAATTAACTTAGAGACGTTCAAACAAAGCTTAGACTCATATCAATTGTGAATTTGATAAAGTAAAATGACTTGACAACTTGATGCAAAGCCACACAGTTACTTGAAGGTTAATACCTACAACACCCCCTAAAACAAAATAACTTTGCACATTTGTCGTTTAGTCCTGTGGACTTTTCATCATGAATTGAACTTAAATTATGAATTGTTTTACATGAAGTAATAGTTTGGCGACTTTTTTCATTTTGAACGTATATAAGTAAATACAATATTGTTTAATTTATTTGACGTCAATGAAGTATCCTATAATAATGAATAAAAATTTTGAATTTTGAATTTTTTTTGATTTTTTTTTTCTTTTGTTAAAAGATCACATAAACTACTTGTAATATCTTACATGTTATTTTGTAATAGTTAGAAATCGCGAGTACAAGAAATAAAATACATTTCAAATTATAGTTCTTTAATAAAATAAACATAGTCTAAACCGCCAAAATGATGGCTATTTCGCTAAGTGCCTCTCGTGGCCAGGGTACGAGTGTTATAATATTTCCGAGTATTTAATGATGTTCAAAATTTCTGTATTAAGTATCAAACGCGCTATTTAGGAAGTAGAAATAATATTTAAATGGCTATATGAATAAAATGTGCCCGGATGAATAGGACAACTCTACAAATCTTATTCCCAAGAATGTCGTATAAGGGGACTAAGGGATAGCCTTGGAAACTTGGCATTCTTCTTCTCGGCGTTGGGCTAGCAACCTGTCAATATTTAAATCTCAATTCTATCATTAAGTCAAACAAATTTTTTATATAAGTCTTTAACTTATATTTTTAGCACCAGCACTTTTTCAATAAGTATGGGCCCTATTAACAGGGCAAAAAGTTTTCTGATTGCTGAACTGCCAGGAACCACACAGTACTATCGACTACTTTTATAAAATAACTAGCTTTCCGCCCGCGGCTTCGCCCACGTGTAATTCGGTTATATATAGCGTTTTTTTAATGATCTCGACAGGGCTTTTTCTTCCACAGGCTGAAATCTTGTTACAACTGGAATTAAATATAGCCTGTGTTACTCAGGGATGATGTAGCTTTCTAATGGTGAATGTTTGAAATCGATTCAGTAGTTTCGGAGTTCATCGATTACATGTGTAAACAAACAAACAAATAAAAAAATAGATTGTTCCTCTTTATAATATTAGTATACATACAAATCTATATAGAAAAAGTAAAGCGAGACAAAATCATCGTCTCAAAAGAAAAAAAAAACAGGATTTATAGGACGAAGAGGCCTTACAGGATTTCCTTCTGTTTAAGTATTTGCGTCTGATAGTCATCATCCCATGTGAATGAGCTGATGATGGAAGGTACAACTCCTCAACGGTTAGGGAGTTGAAAGAAAATTCTTACGAAGTTATACGTACATGTGAGGCTATTAGGTTGACCTGATAATAAAAAGTAAATCTCATTAACGTTAAGAATTTAGGTGAAAATGGATGCGGACAAATTTTGTCTCTTCACTTGTTTCCTTTTAGCTGTTTGTATGGGTAGTGTTAACACAAAATAGGGATTTAAAGGCGTGATGTTATTAATGTTATGCATGTATGTACATAATTATGTATGTTATTATGTATGTTAAAGGGACGACTGAAAGTTGTCATACAAAGTCTTTTTTTTTAAGGATGGGAAATCATCAAATGACCTCTCCCGCTCTGGGTGGAACGGAAGGGAGTGTCAGACTTTTACTGACTAAAACCCACCTCGTTCCTTCAGTTGCCCTTTGCGTTCCGGGGCCACGGTATCTCGTTAGAACTTTCCCGCAGCCCCGGCTCAGTTTATCCCGTTTCCCCCCCTTGGGGGTTGACATTTCAAAAGTCCCTTCTTAGTGCTCACTTATGTTACTAAAGGAACCTCTGTTCAAAATCTCAGACTCCTATACCGAGCGGTTTCGGCTGTGCGTTAATAAATCAGTCACCCAATCGCACCCCCTAAATCACGATTGGAGGGTAGTTTGAAAAAACTTATAATGTCAAACATATTTACTTGCCTATGTACGTGTTCATGCCAAGTTTCAAGTTTATAAACCCAAGGAATAAGATTTTTCATAGAAACGTTTTTACCCCTTTTCCCCCCCTTGGGCGTTGAATTTCCAAAAATCCTTTCTTAGTGCTCCCCTACATATCCCAAGGAACCTACATTCCAAATTTCAGCTGTCTACGACCAGTAGTTTCGACTGTGCGTTGTCTGTCAGTCAGTCACTCAGTAACGGAAGAGTTTTATATATATAGATATTCATAACTAATTTAATTTACATGAAACCTTACACTGAGATTACACATAACATGTTCTATCTACACAAAGTCCTTTGTCTTTCTCAAAGGAGAGAGCGCGCGTAAATACCTCTATATATAGCAGATAGCTGCTGGCATGTGTGCATTCTATGAGAAAACAGAATTCCACGAATGTTAATTAATATTTCATATCATATAAATTCAATGAAATCAAGCAAATATTCAGAAATACTTAGGTACCTACTAAGATATATATTATATACATATGTCAACTTTACACCGATGTTAGTATATAAGAATAGATAAATTATACAGAAGTTAACACCATATAAATTATTGGTAAGGATAAATTGAATATTAAATGTGCAAAGATAGATTATTCATGGTTTAATAAAACCAGATGTAGTTTATTCTTTAAATATATGAATTGATGTTCTCATCGCTGAATCTGTCTTTAATGACTATTATTTAAATATACTGCATATTATTATCGTTTAGCTAACACATAAATCATATTTAAATTATGTTAACTTAAGTGTTTTTTGTCGATTACCTAATAATATAAAAATAAATAATTTGTAGGTAACATCAAGTTAAAATAATTGGCATTCTGGTGGAAGCTGAGGTCAAGAGTACTCTTAATCGACGAGCTTGCATGAAAACATGATTTTGGATAAAGAGAAAGCAGTATGTGTGGCGAGTGATAACATGCATGTTCTATTGCTTCCCTCATTCGGAAAAAAGGTATGTAATGTAATGTGTAATATAATGTAAAAGGTAACCCTCTATACATACATATTTGTCGTTGGTAAGCTTCCACATAAATTTAATTGTGCAAAGTAATTTCACGAAATGCATCAAACAAAAATTAAACAATAAACGTGACACGAGCATTTTAAATTAAAATTTAAGTTGATGACTGTTTAATGACGGAGCGGACATGGTCATTAATGGCGCCCAATTTCCGTAAAAGCATTGTATTAAGTCATTTGCTCCGATGCAATCAACCTAGACGTTTGCCAGATAAGGTTTTGCTAAAGTTATTTGATTTCACAAATGTCGTGTGCCACCACCATTAAGGTGTGATTTCATATACGAGTCAATATTGCAGTGACACTAAATTATTAGATGCTGACTCAGTTTTCCCCTAAAAGATTTTCTTAACATGCTTTCTCGCATGCTTTCTCATTTTGTTCTCTGAATATCAGAGCGGACCGATGACTCATCTTTTATAATGTTTAAGTATCACCTGGTTTTTCAGTTAGTAGGTATTTTTTACAAAAGAAAACCACTGGTTTTTTTTAAATAAATTTTAGTAGTATTTATTGCTTCAAGGCATTATGATGCTCTGGCTTTTTTATTGCCCAAACAAGATATAAATTTTATCTAAAACCATTTTAGTTATTTTAATTTAATCATAAGTTTTTAATTTATGATTATCGTAAACCATACACAATCAATCTTAAAATTTTTAATAAACAGTTCTGTATTTTACTATAGATAAATTAAAAATAATTTGAAGTCAATTGAATACTTCGTTTAAGTATTCAATCGACGTCAAATTATTTTTAGCTAAACCAATTTAATGATCTGTATTTCTTCCATATTAAATGAATACCGTCAATTAGTCGCTGATTACAAGGTTTGTAATTATACGCTAATTAGGAGCTTCCTTCCGTATTAGAGTCAATGGGTAATTTAATTTATTTATGATTAATTGGATAAAATAAACATTTGATGTGATTGAATGAAACAAGTGAGAAAATTTGATCGACAAACTCTCTACTAACCTATTTTATGATTTAAGCCAAAACTAAAATATTCTTAAGTTATTTAGTATTGTTAATGTTTAAAATATATTGATATATATCCTCCTCCTCGCGTCGTATACCTCATTGCTGAGGGTCGTGACTCCCCCGCCGATATATATATACTTGCAAAAATTACCACAATACATAAAAATTCCACCCTGTTTTGTATCCGACTCAAAGGTACCCATTACACTCGCGGCATTTCCCCGTTGAATAGCCTAACGGATATCTTTTGAACCAGGTACCACCCAGGGAGGTATAGTCAAATCCATAATCTCTTAAACGACGTCCTAACTTAAAACACAAAGTCTTTGGCTTCTAGGCGCCAGTACCCGGCCATTTCGACAGCGACCAGAACAATTTTTTATAATAAATTGATCGTGGCCTATTAGGGAATTAACTTTCCTAGTTAAATATTTATATATATAGATTGTCTTAAAATATGTAAATAACGTTTGTTTAATGCAACGAAATAAAAATTATTTCAGTCAGCTTAATTTGGCTGAACTTTGCTGCTCACTGCCTTGTGTTCAGATTAAGTTGGACAAGGGAAACGACATCTTTAGAAGAACGCCTGATTCCGCCACAATAGCGAGAACCCAAACGTATTGTACTGTAAAGCGTTTCAAGAAATCGCTTTCTGAAAAGGAATGGTCTTTTTGCAATTTACGAGTATAACGGTCCCGACAAGATTGCATGAATATCATTTCTATATCTTTGGTTTATATGCTTGAGATATGGCGATAAAGAAAATCTTTTTCTAGAAGATTATGTACAGGGTATTTTATTTTACTTAATATTTTATGAAAGCTTAGACATTATACTTTGTACATTGTAATTCGAAAAATAATACATTACAAACCAGTATGGCTTAGACTTTTATGGCCTTATAAGATACTTATTTGACTAAGTTTAATAAACACTTTAATCTTAATATAAATATTTTTTTCTAATTCATATAACCGAACATATAAAATGATTGATTTAATAATTAAATTAAGTCCACATAAAATAAATTCAACTTTACTACAAAATCTGAATAGGATAATAGTTAATCGCCAATTGTATCCCAATCGACGGACTTGGGTGATTTGTTTTGATAACAGCGGCAAACATGTTTTGGACAGGTATTCCTGTTGCGCCTATTGAGTTTGACCTCATTTTATGTTTATCAGTCTTGTCTTTCCTCCTGGCGTGTAGCTAAATAAGATATATATATGCTAAAACAAAATATACCTGTTTTACCTGAAATTAAAACAGTTATTATATGCGGTAACCTTATTCGAGACCTATAGAGTGAGATAGCAACACCTTCGTGCTCTTTCAACAGCCCCAAAGTGCCCCCTCCACCCACTTCCGGTCACCTATCTCGTTCTTTCGGAGTGGAGGGGGGGCCTCGCTTGCCAGTGCGCGCAGGAGCGCTGTCTCCTCACATTGCATCTCACTTAAGTATGTTAAAATAAGCCAGCAGGCAGAATTTAAACTATAGGTCTCGAATAAGGTTACCGCATATAATAACTGTTTTAATTTCAGGTAAAACAGGTATATTATATGCTAAGAACCGTTATTCGAGACCTATAGAGTGAGATGTGTTTGTTATCGCCTGGTGGCAAGCGAAAAATAATAAGCCAATGTGTGATGAAGGTCAGTATGGAATAGTCATTGAAATATGCAATGGCAATAAAAAGAAGACATCTGCTAATCAGTTTTTCTTCTTATAGAAAATATACCTAATCAATGGTATTTGCTGCGACAAATAATGAATGAAATATATATATGTATGCATTTTTCTTTAAATGTATAGAATTCTTATAAGCAAGAATTGAAAACAAAAAATTAAATAAAAGTTAAAGTTATTTTCCAGTTAGTAATATGATAATATAAAAGTCATAAAATCAGGTTATAAAGCATCAAAATACTTTGACAAGTTGAACCCATTTGGGGTTCACGTATCTCTTTTGAATAATAACATGCAAAGGTATTAGGAACACGCCAGTTTCCTTTTTGCATTATCTCATCAATATTACAATTGTCCATCCAGTTTAACGAGGCTGAAGCACTGCGCGTACTCCCTGGAATAGCTTCAACTCCCGCCGAGCGAAGAATCCTCTTGACCCAGCCTTCAATCATAGTCCGAGAGGCAGCCTTAATATTTCCATTACATGAAATGAACAGTTCAGTCATTTCTTCAGTACGCCTTGCTCGAGAAATTTCTATCAGTCTTTTTACATGAAAAACAGAACAGATATTTTATTCTCAGTTTGTTTGAGACGCCATGAAGACTGCCTGTGCACATAATTGTCAGTCTTAGAGCCGAATACTGGGTGAAACACAATAACATCAGATTGATCTTCATAATGCTGTTCATCAATATGGAACAGGGTTAAATCATGTACTCTTCGACTAGATGCAAGCAAAAGTATCAAAGCTGTGCGCTGAGATAATACAAATAATGAATTGAGATCAGGGGAGTGTGTAATTAACTATTCAATTACAATTCTGGGATCCCAGATTGCTGGTTTACTTTGCTTTTTGTCAGCATTAGCGACTGAAATAGCCTTAAGAATACGCTTCACAATAACATTTGCGCTAAGTGGTTCTTGTCTAGGAACAGACAGTGTAGAAATACAGGATTTATGAACTAAAATGGTTTTATATGACAAATTCAAGCGTATATGCAAATGTGCTAAGTATCTAGCTAGCTGGGCTCCGTTGGGTTGTAGGCTGTTAATATTATTAGCCCTACACCAAACTTCCCATTTGGACCAGACAGACTGGTACATTTTGTTTGTTGATGCTCTCAAGCTAGTGTTAAGCAATTGAATTTCGTCATGAGACCAACCTGTCAGTTGATTGCTCCACCCTTCACCAACCAAGCCTCGAGACAGATCTCGGCCACACGAGGCGGTGGGAGCCGAGTCCGTGTATCCGTCAGCCTGTGCTGTAGGTTGGTGATAGTGAACGGCGCTCGCACAGCCCTGCTCTTGAGATCCGGACGCCAATATACTTTGTGCCAACGCGGGGCTATTATGATGTACATTCCCTTCGCCTGGTTCATATGTGCTAGGACCCGGGGAACAAGATGGGGCGGTGGAAACACCCAAGCAAGTTGAAAGTTCCATTTTCTGCTGAACGCGTCGTGAAATATTGCGCTCGAGTCTTCGTAATTGCGCGATGCGTAACAAGCAAGCACGTGTGCGTTCGCGGAAGCGAATAAATCGATTTGTGGTCGACCGTAGCGGTTGAACATCTTTAATGTCTGTGTGACAGCTGACATTTCTTTCAGATTGCTGTTGGCACAGCAATCTGAAAGAAATGTCAGCTGTAGTTAATTAATTGTAGTATAAGTTGGCACTTATCTGACTGTTCTGCCAGACACCACTTAAATTTTTTCCATCTAGCACAGCCCCCCAACCTGAGCCGGAGGCATCGGTTGTCAAAAAATGTGCAGCCCTCTGGCAGTGAATAGGAGTGCCCGATTCTACTGCAGTTAACCACCATTTCAGTTCGTCTTGAACTGAAATTTCTAATGGCCACTTTGTTTGTGGCTGAATTTTCGAAAGTCGTATGCTGGCCTTCTGTATGGGGCGGCAGTGAAGACGACCTCTGGGCACGACGAACGCTGCAAAGTTAAGCATGCCTAGTACCCTCTGGGAATCTTTGAAATTCCATTGATTGGTGTCTAACAAATAAAGTATTTTGTTTTTGATTTTCGACACTTTGTCCTTGGGCAGGTACTTGGAATTCTGGCTGAGATTCCTTGTTACACCTAGGTAGTTTATACATTTGGTCGGGACGAGCACAGATTTCTTGTAATTGATCGTCCATCCGAGCAGGGTCAGTATTCGAACAGCTTCTGCAGCATGCTCTATCAAAATTTCTCGGTTATGATAGACTATCAGATAGTCGTCGAGATAGACTATGGAGCCTTAAGCCTCTTTCGCGCAAGAGCTGGGCTACCCAGTTGGATACAGTCGATAATACTTTGGGTGCTGATGACAGCCCGAAGGGGAGACTGGTCATCTGAAGGAGCTCGATGTTTCCTGAATCCGTTTCGTATAGAACTCTCAGATACCGTTGATCGGCTTCGGCGACCGCCAGGTGAAAGTATGCCTGAGATAAATCGATCTTCACGGTCCAGTCTCCTTCTTGTAAGAAGTCTGGAATCCTCTGAACGTTTATAAGGCGAAATTTGAATTGTGCTAGGTAATTGTTTAGCTTTGGTACCAAAACCTTTTGTTTTTTCAAATCTGAAATCTGTTTTGTCATTGCAGCACAGTTGGGTGTCTGAAATTTTCTTAACATGTTTGGTGCTATTAATGGGGGTAGAACTAAAAAGGGGATTCGATAACTCGATATTACTTTTATGATGTAATCTGGAGCGTTGAAATGACACCAAACATGAATAAAATCTTTCAAACGCCCACCGTAAAAGTTGTCTTGTATATAGTCATTTACGAAAATTACTGTACCGACGGTTTGAATTCTCAGTTGATTTCTTAGTGTTGGTACAGTGCTTCGAATTCGTCCCACTTTTATTCGCCTTGCTGTTTTGATATTTACCGGTCTTTGTCGATAAACCGCGATAACCAGTCGAAGTTGAGGGTACATTATCAACATTTTGCTCATGTCTATTGAACGATCTCTGCGATCGTTTGTTTTGAGAATAATCTGTTCTATTCCGCATAGACATGATTGGCTCTTCTGCAGAGCGTTTGTTTGACACAAAAATTTTATTAGTACCCCCAACTTTCTGCAAAAAGGAGCTTACCATACATACATACATACATACATATAATCACGTCTATATCCCTTGCGGGGTAGACAGAGCCAACAGTCTTGTAAAGACTGATAGGCCACGTGCAGCTATTTGGCTTTAAGATAGAATTGAGATTCAAATAGAGACAGGTTGCTAGCCCATCGCCTAAAAGAGGAATCCCAAGTTTATAAGCCTATCCCTTAGTCGCCTTTTACGACACCCATGGGAAAGAGATGGAGTGGTCCTATTCTTTTTTGTATTGGTGCCGGGAACCACACGGTACAGCTTAACATATCTGGATTAAATAATTGTGAGTTTGTGGGAGGTATCTTTCTAATGTCTTCTTTTATAAAACGATCTTTAATGCTTGAAAGAACACTGTCGCGTCGCTTTTGTATGACGTCAGCACGCCTCCCACAAACTAATTGTAAAATATCTTCGGACACTTTTACATAGGCCGATTTGTCGGAAAAAAGGGAATTAATTTTATCAAATAACGTATTTGCATCTAGGTTACGATTGGGTAATGATGACCATTCTATGAGCTCTTGTAGATTATTTTTTAAGTTCTCATTTTGCTGGATAAGTGCATGAGTCATGGCGCCCAATGACCTATCTAATGACTTTAGCCAGCTAGAATTAGGATCAAAGTATCGAACCTCAGTGTTAACATCAATCTCGTAAAAACCAGGTTTTGCCAAATACTTTTTCTCGGTTTCTACGTATCGAACGCGATCCCACTCGTTCGTATTAAAGTGATGCAGTTTATTAAGAAGATTTAATCGGTTCTCTAATGCATTTTCTACGTTAGGTTCTTTGAGATTAGTGTTAACGTTAAATTCGAAAGTTTTACTTGGTCGCGGTTTGTTGACGAGGGGCTCGTCGGCAAAAAGAGAACTTTTTAAATTGTCGGTAGGATGAAATGAAATGTTAGAATCGTTAGAATCTGAATCACTGATAGACCTACGTTGTTTTTTGGCAAAAGTAGAATCGGTCTGCCTAATATAATTCAATATATCACTTACTTGAGATGTTAATATGTCTAACCTGCGATCCCCACCGCTATGTGTTCTTTTATGACCACGTGTTCGCGCCTTATGGCGGGAACGTAACCGGTCGGAACTAGATGAGCTTGACGAAGAACTAGTACTGCTGGAACTTGTGGACCGCTCCCGCCGATTCCGTTCGTCTTTATCTGGTGACTTATTCATCATAAAGATTCCTTCTGTAGGAAACTTTAGGGAATTACCTTCCGCAGGCGATGCCTTTTGTAGGCAGTTTTGTAAGTCTTCCGCAGACATACACAATAACAACTTATTGATTTATTAATTAATTTTTTCGAACAGCAACGCTGTTTTATTTATGGGGTGTTGCTTCGACGAAAGTCGATGCCAATGTGAGGAGACAGCGCTCCTGCGCGCACTGGCAAGCGAGGCCCCCCCTCCACTCCGAAAGAACGAGATAGGTGACCGGAAGTGGGTGGAGGGGGCACTTTGGGGCTGTTGAAAGAGCACGAAGGTGTTGCTATCTCACTCTATAGGTCTCGAATAACGGTTCTTAGCATATAATATAATATTTCATTATTTATAAATATGTACAAAGAGGTATCAGGGATTTTATTAATTACTAGTTACTTGTACCAATTGCATCGAAGTTTATGCGGGCTCATAGTTCGGCAGCTCTACTACTGTAACCTATAAAATAGGCACATAAAACCTAAACGTATGCTGAGGCACAATCGACATAGTCTCCCACTGAATAATTTTATATTCCTATAAAATAACCTTAGCCACCGAAACGCAAATAATTCAAGTCTTAACAATCTAGGTACTTAAAAATAAAAAAGTTTATAAAAAATATACAAACATACTAATTTATTATGTCGATAAATTGAAACTGGGTTTTATACAAGAAAACAATCGATCACAAGTCAATACACTCAGGTTTCAAAAATCTTTGTAAATACATTGCGCGCTGCAATTCAAGATCTATAATTTAATCTTGGTTTGGAGTAGCTATGAACCACTTTTTATTTATTACTTTAAACTTTATTTTACAAAATACAAATGTAAAGTGCAATAGGTTAACTAAAATGCTTATTTAATGTAACCATCCTCAAGGTGAAGTATTTGTCACTTTATATGATGCAAACTGTATTACTAATAGAAAAAGCTATATACAATTTTGAGACCCTAATAGTGCAAAGAGGAATAAAACTGGCTAATAATTGGCGCCAATGGTCATTCGCGTGGGCGAACAGGCGCCAATCCGCGAACCCAAGTGATTAAATGCGCATTGCATAGGCCTTTAAACTTTATAATTATTAACTACAAACCATCGATTTCTGTTAACGTTCTAAATGAATTTCCTTGCACAATTTCACTAAATACATTATAGAACCTTTGAGCTTTGAGTCACTAATTCAGTGTGGCATGAGAACAAGGTGCATGTCGCATAAAATTGTAATAAATTATATAAATACAGTCTTTACTCGCGGTTTCACTTTCATACTTAATTATTACTGATGTTTTGTTAGGATTTTTATCATAAAATGTAGTGTAGCTAAATGCCTTTCTTATTGTATCTAATATTTGACTCACAACCAAAATCGTACAAGGATTGTGTAAAGATGAAAAATCTTCATTTTTTATTGGGACCTCACTACTTGCTTGTTCCGTGTAGACTTAAGTAATACATCTATACAAAATCTCAGCTTCTGCCTTCACTTGAACGCGGAGGATTTGAAACAAAAAACTATATTCACACCATTTTCTACAAATTCTAATTTAATCATATATATATTAATTCCTTCTTTTAAGTTTTAGTAAGTAGAGAAGTAAAAGTATTGCGATCTACGTTCTAATTATTTTAAAGTATTAAATGTAATTTATCATACAATCATAAATCAGATTATGATAAGTAACTGTACTTCGAAATTGTCATCTGAACAACAGATTTAAGCTAATTAGACTATTAAAATTCTACCGCCGCGGTTTACTTAATTGCGTCTTTGTTATTCCTGGAGAGGGCAATTCATAGAACATGACAAGAAGACAGCGGTTAATTTTATTCTTGCAAAATTAATTTACTTAAAGATGAAAACAACAATTAAAATGTTTAGAGAGATCGAAAGTTACGTTCTGGCTTTCAAAGGATTAAAGTTATACGTTCGTGAATTTGCCTTTTATCTGAATAGTTAAGAGGAAAATATGATGAACTTATCTGTTAGTAGAATGTCAAAATCAGTGAATAAATTTTGCTGAAATGTGGCTTAAGCGTAACATAGGAATGACTAATTAATATACTAAGATAAATACGAATTGCAATGGAAGCGAGGATTGTGTGAACCTAGTTGTACCAACACAAACTTTCCATCGAAAAGGCCATCAAATTTTTGTAACCCATTTTAACATAGAGGTGTAATTCCCATTAAATGAATCGTTTAAATGTACTCAGAGGTTTTCTAACTAATACTTACTGCATTCAATTCAATACTGGCCTTAAGATCAATTATTAAGTTTGAAGTTCGCTTGCTCATGTTGTGGTATAATCAGTATCCTACCTATCTTCAGCAGAAAAACTCAGATTTTAAAGAACGGCTTAACTGAGTCTTGTACCAATTTAATTTTACTTTTACATAATATAAGAATTATTAAATCAGGAGAGCTAAACATTGCGAAGACTTAATAATCACAACTATTTCGGCCACACCTTGTTTATACCGTTACGTGGTTACGAGGGACACCTAATAAACTCCTACTTTCATCACTACTCCTTGACACCGCGTCTAGAAAATTAAGAGCTCATAAAGTTGCTGCAAGTGGATCATTCATTTCAAGTCAGTAGACCCTAGTTTCTGATTATGGTTACACTGGTCGAGAGAACAGAGTATTGGACAAACTAAAAGAATTAGACTGCACCATATACATAAACATGGCTTACTCATTCAATTTTAATGCCGTCACTTATGTAACATTTTAAAGTAACGTTCTTTGTAAAACAACCCATCAAAAGAATTTACATAATTTCAATTGATATACAGTGGATGCATCTGAACTATTATAAGACCAATAAAAATATGATGAATTTATCAAAAATTGAATGTCAATGTCATTTTAAGCACTCAATATTTTACTTGTATCATCAACTCGCCGCTTACTCGCACAGTGTAATCTAGACTTATTGCCGCCCAGAGTTATCGCTACCGCAATCTGCACACGTCTTTAGACTGTTACGTGCTCACCGTGCCATGAAAGTCTTGGCACCAAGAACCACGACTATATTTTAGTGTTTAAGCGTGCTTGCAGTAGTCATTCACCCATAGTCCGAGGTTCAATAGTCAATAGGCACGTAGTTATGTATACATAAGAGTAGATTAATATTAGATTACTGATATATTCATTATAATGTTATTATCTAAAGGGAAAATCTAATTAAGTGAAAAGGTTAAGGTGCCCGGCTGAAATGCACTACACTTCATGTAAGTAATACGTGTGATTCAAATCTCACCAATTACTCTTTTCTGAGTTTTGTAAATTATTTCAAGTTCTAACCGATACTCTCACGGTGAGGAAAAACATTGTTAGAAAACCTGCACATTCAGGTAACTGAATGTGTTATCATGATGTAATATGAGTTAGGTTCCCCTGCAAAGTTTGCCGAGGTCAGATGGCTACGTGTAAAAACCTGACTTACCCAATCTAGGATCCATGGTCAAAGACGAACCCCGGACTCCTCTCCAGAGTGGTGAGGATGGAACCTGGACTAACGGCAGGAGAAAGAGGAAGAATACTGGTGAAGTGTTTGCATTTGTTTCAATAGTAGGTAATTAAATTGTATATAATTTTTATATTAAATTTTTTTTGATTATTCAACATTAACAAAAATTTTGATTTCCCTGAAGGAAAACCTAAAAATCATATCAATATCGCAGGACGCGCAATAGATCATCGACACATCGATGGTTCCGACCACTACACCACAAGTTATATGTCATCATTATAAATGTATCCTAAACAAAAATTATCCATTTAACGAAATGTCGAGGTTCTAAATCAAACGTAAGTACACCTAACCGAGTAATGTATGTATTTTATTAAGAGAAACTATCGACGGTTACGTAACATATTTGGCTTCGTAGCTGAAGTTGTTCCTTGCCAGTTCAGACTTCCTAACATGCTTAACACCAACACCTTGTTTTAGAGTTTGCTGAGTAAACACTTCGTATACCATTTAAACTAGGTAAATGCACAACCAACTTGTGACAAACTGCAATACCTAATTATAGTGCCCTGGTGTATATCCATACTTGGTCTTAACAGTAACTGGAGGGTATTAACGAATGAACTTTCAGTATAATATCGGATTTCGAAATGCTTTTCACTAAACGATACCTTTAAGATTACTGTATTATAATTATGTATTTTTCTAGGTTAATTTTAAAACATATTTTATATTCCTATTAATGATGAGCCCGCAAGTTTAAGAAACTGTTACAGATCTATCACTTAAAAAAAAAAACATTTGATTTGAAAATTTGAAAAAATTGTCAAAGCACAGAGTCAAAAATTGTCACGTTATTTAGACATACATACATATGGTCACGTCTATGTTCCTTGTGGTGTAGACAGAGCCAACAGTCTTGAAATGACTGATGGGCCACGTTATATACTTATTTAGGGAAAAATATTTAATGTCATAACACAAATTCGCATACCAAACTTATTCTTTCGCCATAAACAACAGGCTGGCAACAAAAGCGAAAAAAAAAACAATATTAATTTAAATAGCAGCAGGAACATGAAACTCAAATAAATCATAACTCCTTACAGATTGTTGAAAACAAATTCGCGGCTGCCATAATTCACGTTTCATATACGGAGCGGCTACAACATGAGGTGTTGAGATGTACATACATAGTTTATTCACAGAGTAAGTTCTGACGTGAAGGATGAATAAACTAGCACCAGCAGGTTTCTGTTCATGCACACTCTACCAACTTGTAGCATATAACGTATTGTATTATTGTAATATGGTACTCGTAACAAAGGACTTTAGTGTTTATATCGGGAACATTACTCACAAAAGTGCATAAAAGAAAGTATTAGGACAAGTTTGATTTATTTTATTAGCAGCTTAACCCGCAGCAGCAATAGGTAAGTATATTTTCTTTCATATAGCTATATATTCTTAATTCAATAATTTTGTGTTATTAGAATGGACTTTTACCAATCAATTCAGTATTTCAACATAACATAGTAACAGATAAATAGTCTGAGACAGTCTTCTCCGATTAGATATTGAATATCCCCGTAATCGACTGAATCTGTATCTGTGAATTATTTGTTGTTCATTTAATATTTGTTACTTTACGTATGAGTTTTATACTAATCTTAAGATTAGCTTAATAAATAAATTTAATTCTTACATAGCAAAACATAACTTATAGAAGTTTGCAGCTATTATAAAAATTTACATATTTCTATAACTCAAACCTAAACAAACCCTACGATTAAAACGTCGAAACTTAATAACGCCTATTTGTTGTTTTCTGACATCCATTATAATCATCATTAGCCTCTTTTATTTTTAATAGGCCTTCCCAAAGCGCAAATTAGTGTGCTGTGCAATTTATTCGACCTTCCTTTGTTTTGAGAACTTTAATTAAAATGTACATATTTATAACCAATATAAATACTTACAATAACGTTAAACCAGCGCCATATAGCACGCACGGCGCGGTTTATTGCATGAAAAACTTTCGATGTTTCGCTTTTTGTTATGACGTAAAACAGACCAGTGATTGTTTTTCGCGCGATAAAAACGGCGTTGCGCGTGCCTAGCTACTCGTATCAGGGGCTCTCCTCCTCATCCATAGACCTGACATTTTTTCAATAATAACAATTTTAATGCTATTGAAAAAAATATTCAATAACATAAAAAAACACGATTAAGCAGCGATAAGTACCTTTTTTTAATACAAGCAATAAGCATACCTTAAGTGCTTTTAATATAATGCCAGTAAAATATTTTACATTGCTAGTATATTCTACACAAATGTGAATTTGATATTCCGGCAAATGTCCTATTCGTTGTCATATTTGCATGAAATGCAGATAATGTTGTATGATGATGAGGTTAATATTTCGGACTGGTCTAATAATTTAGTTGATGTAAGGAAACATAAAAAACATTGAGTTAAGTAAGTAGGGTTGACAGTTACTTAAAATAATGCATTAGACTTTTAGTATAGTCTTATAAAGTCTACCGCTTTCAGATTACAATTATTTATTATATACATACATACACACACACACACACACACTCACGCACACAGGGAGACACATATATATATATATAACATATATATATATAAATATTATTATATTATTGATTTATTTCGTTCTGCTGTATATGAGCCGACGTTGTTTCCGTCAACTGATGCCGACACACGTACATGTGAAGGCAGCCCTAGCCGGTCTTATATATTTACATATCTTGATCAAATTAAGGACGTCCTGGTGAAGGGTCAGGTCAAAAGTGCCCGAAAGCGCCGAGCTTGCATGAAGAGAGTTATGAATGTGGATGAAGCAAAGGAAGTATGCAGGGATCGTGGCAAGTGGAAAGAGGTAGTCTCTGCCTACCCCTCCGGGAAAGAGGCGTGAGTTTATGTATGTATGTATGTATGTATGTATATATATATATATATATTTAGTTCTGCTTTGTGAGTTGATAGTTGAATCGGTAATATGCCCAGTTAAAATGCGTGATACGCAGAAAGGCATAATTTCCAATCCCACCTCGGCCATGTACCAACTAATTTATAAATTCAACCAATCAGGGAGCCATGGTCAAAAGGAAAACCCCGGGCATACTCATCACTCTGAAAAGGCACAGTGATGAGGATCCAACCGGACTAAAGTCAGGAGGAACAAGATTTATTTCGTTCTGCTGTATATGAGCCGACGTAGTTTCCGTCAACTGATGCCGACACACGTACATGTGAAGGCAGCCCTAGCCGGTCTTATATTATTTACAGTTTACACTAAAGTCTTAGCTTTAGTCTAAACAAGCTAACTTCTGGCTCTGAGAGACCTGTCGCTGGTTGCATGCTCAAAGCCGTTTATACTATTTGTAAAGAATTTACTGTTGCTTAATTTCCTTTGTGCTCGCGACAATATACCAGTGAAAATACTTGATTGTAGTTTTTAATGTATTTGTTGTATGCTCGGATCCTTTTAGTATATAGTGTCATTATAAATTTAAACCATAAATTGGTTTAGAATAGATAGAATAAATTTATTTTCAAAATTGGATACAAGGTATCACTTTTTGACGTCACATTACTTAAATCTAATTATAACTACTACCGCTTCCAAAGCGCATGTGTGAAGCAGCGGAACAAACTACACTGCAGCATTTTCATCGGACTTCAATTTACTAATATAGATCTCTTAAATCTAAATCATGGACGAATGCACATTGTCTACATTAAAAAACATAAATGAATGTAGAACTAGTTTCTTTTCATTTGTTAGACTTATTCAAACTTATGTTTTGAACTTATTTTTTCTAGGGGCTTTTTTGAGAATTTTTATTCTGAAGTAGGTAACACAGCTAAAGGTACTGATAGTACTGAATAGTAGGTACTTACTATTAACATTGACATCCAAAATATTGGTGGCAGTTGAGGTGCCTCTTTCTTTTATTTCCAATAATACTTTTGAATTTTGACAGCTTACCGTTTCTCCAACGTAGTTTGACAACTCATTGCTTGCTACAGAACATATTTTCGATTGTTCTTTCTATTACCTAGACGAAATCATTCTGCTTTTGAATGTGACCTACTGTTAAATATTTACCCGTTCCTGTTCATTGAGACCATACCTGTAACAATGAGGAATAAAAACAATTAGTAAATCACTTCTGTTACCTCATCTGACTATATATCTAGGCCCCCGCATCATTGTTCGCCCGTAAAACACGACACCCACTAGGTGTCAAGCAAATGATAGTAAGAACACGTAATGATTAAAATTATGACATTAGAAAATTATATCAACTTAACATTGTGTAAATTTTAATGATAAGCACATAACAAGCACTTAAAAAACAAATCAAAATCCTGATGCCGCTGAATTTCGTATAAAAATTAAACGTAGTCACATCTTTGCTTTTATTAATATTTGATTCTTAAGTTAAAGTAAATAATAGTGCTTATTGTTCTATAAGATTAATGGTTCCCTTTCGCGGTCACCTGTCAGCGGTAAAAAACGGAACATTAATTTTGCGCCAAGTGCCTACTGAATTTGTAATAGGCGTAAGTCTTTAAAGATGAGTAAGCCACACTTTATACCATAATATTGAAATACCTACTTATAAAACATTTCTTACATCCAAAAACACTTGACAATAGAACAATCTAATTTAAATTTCGAAATTAAAATCCGCATTTCTCAACAAACTAGGTTATAGCCTTACACAAATCATTCAACAAAAAGATTTAATATTAATAGTTAATCGTATCGCAGTTAATGGACTAAACAGTTACGGGTCGAAAGAGATCTGTGACGCATCCGGAAGTGTGTAGGTAGACGACATTTTGTCGGTGGAACAAAGCCATGGAATGCTGCACGGGGTTTACCTGATATTAGGGCTACCAATAGTTTTATTTTTAATCGTTTCAATTAATTTCGGAGACATTTTTTATTGATCAAGAATAAAAGACAAGAATTATTTCAAGACATTAAAAAAAATACATTCTTAAATATTTTTATTTTTGTACGAGAACAAGTACCATAATTAGCAGCACTGGTATAAATTGTAATATTTAGAATTTCATGCAAAATTAAAATAAAAAAAAATTCAACTTAATTGAAAAAAATGTGTAAATAGTATGTCACTGCATAAAGTTGCCTCGCTAATCAAAATTAAAATAATATTACAAATTTAATGATAAAATTTGAAAATATGTATATCTTAATTAATTTTTGACATCCCTGTTACCAAATGGGGATGAACCATCATGGACCCGAATTTTATTTTAAATCTTTGATTGAAGCCATTAGGTTCGATTTGAAATGATTTAATCTTTACAATAATAAAATACAACGAATTATAATGTATGGTGACTAAAAAGTTTTAAGATAAAAAAAATGTATCCATAGGTAACAACAGATAAAAACTTAAAAGCTTAAGTTTAAATCTTCTAATGATGTGTGGTCTGACTTTGTGTATACTCGTATGTTTGAATTCTTTTTTTTTTCACACAACAATTTAAATAAACAATGTAATCGTTTATTTGTCAAACAAAATAGATAATAAGTTTTCAGGCAATAACATATATTGTCTAAAGCTTTAAATAGTAGTACAATTTTTAACGACTAATGTTATAAATGCGAAAGCAAGTTTGTTTGTAGAATCTTCACGCGCGTTATCTTCTTGAAATTTTGCGTATTTGCAATAAAGAGTCTGGAGAAGGACATACGAAACTTTCATCCCAGTAAAAACTTAAGTTCTCGTGGGACCTGTATTCGGCGGTGCTATATTCGATATTTGATTATAAAATAAATGATTTAACACTTTATTTGGTATCTCGAAGCATTCATAAATAATATAAATGAAAGAATATTTTTAAAATATTATTTCAAATTACCTAACTAACTAAGGGATAGGCTTTTAAACTTGAGATTCTTCTTTTAGACGATAGTCTAGCAACCTGTCACTATTTGAATCTCAATTCTATTATCGAACCAAAAAGCTTAACGTGAGAGGACTTTCAGTCTTGTCAAGACTGTTGGCTCTCTCTAACCCGCAAGTGAAATAGTGACTTTATGTATGAATGTATGTATGTCATATTACCAAGGAACCAAATAATGTCAATGCTTTAAAGAAAATATTGATCCACAGTTTTCCTGGTTGAACAAAGAGCAAACCAATATATGGCGAAATAATATCCCAAAATCGGTTCGCCACTTTCGCAGATAGAGGATTTTATTTCAGATTTATGGAAGCCGCTCGCCAACACGGTGCTGCACAGGTATAAATAAAACCATTCGGGATTGGAAACAAAAATAAAATAACGCCTCTCTCCCGGAGGGGAAGGCAGAGGCTTTATCTTCCCTCTTGCCAGGATCCGTGCATACTTCTTTCCAGATTTAATGTTTGAAAAAAATCCCAGATATGAAAGCAGAAAAGGCATCAAGGCATAGGATTTAGATATGAATTAGATATAACATGTAAAACAAAAAAAAATCTGTAATATCGTTAAAAAATCTTTTTAAATATTCCAACGATCGTCATGAGTGCTTATTAAAAAGTCATAAACACAAAGCTAACCAGTCTATGTATATTGAACTGAACTATAGCAGAATAAATGCAGAAAAAGAAAAATAAAACAAAATGTTAACTCGTATTTCATTTCACAATAATTCACTCGTTTAACTAAAGACATAAATTACACTTTGCACTTGTAACGTAGTGGCAATAAAATTATTATTACAAACCTAAATTCAGATCTGTTTAATGCCTATAATGTGCGAACAAATTTGGTACAAATACGTTTAATATTAGTTTTTTTTTTCAACGTATGGTTTCAGCCACAAAGACCAACGTAACTTATACGCATATTATCTTTGAAGGCAACTTTAACAAAACCAAATCATCAAATACAAAAGTCAACTCGACATATGAAACGGTTTTCCTGAACAGGGATTTTTTTTGTTTCATTTTATGTTACATACAAACATAAAATCACGCCTCTTTCCCAGACTACATCTTCCCACTTCCTCGACCTGATATACTGCCAGAATTTTAATTTTGTCGGCAGAATTTCTACAGGTATCTAGGGACTAAATGCTTTCGACACGTTTCTCAATCGCAAAGAGTCGTAAACTTAAATATTGAAGTTATAAACGTATTGTCAAGGACTTCACAAATCCATATAAGTAATTTCTTTATTTCATTAGTGTAAACGATAATTCATATGGGCATTAATCAACGGACATGAGCACCTCTTATTTAATGCCATCAAAGTTTTATATTAACCTAGTGGCCAAAATTAGTTAAAAACATTGTTATGTGGTCTCACGGCTCATAGTAATATCGATAATTCACAAGACAATAGACAAAGGAAACAACTTACGATGTTATTAGAGAGTCATTTTACGAGTTAATGTTCCTGCGAGTGCGTCGCAAACGATTCACAGCGCTAGCTTGCTTAATGTAACATATGTGAGAACTTTCAGAATATACACTTTGTTACCTGAAAGGGGTTTCATAAAACTGAATTATAGCCATAACCTTAACTCGGTCTTGAGGATCGTCATAAAGTAGCATCTTGGGCGCGCACAGGACACGTGAAGTTGACTGTTGTTAAATTTTATGGAATCCCAGCGGGGTACAATGGGAATATGTAAATTAAGGAAGCATCAAGTTACTGGACCTTTTGAATTTGCCGGTTAATACGGCTTCATGTAAACGAGATGGTCGGTATTGTACATTTTATTCCCGACCAAGATTGTGGCACGTAGCAGTATGCTGCCTAGGAGTATGGTGCCCGCTCTATCGTTAAATTGAAATTCATATTGTGACGTTATAATAACTACAATAATGTTTTCTGCTAAAAGCATGCGAGAAATAGCAGCCGCAAGTGTATTCTAGGTATTTACATTTTATGATAGCAACTTTGACCCAATGTTCAAGCATTATTTAAAAGTTTCTACACTCGCTCCTGAGGATAATCCAATATAGTTCGTAAAGTGTCAAAGATTAAAGATACAAAAGTCACGGACACTTCTGGTCTGAAGTGGAATGACAAGACTCTTTCGTTCCCTAAACAATGCGTCAGCAAAAATTCCTCATTCTTATGTCACGCTCCCTAAGAAGATTATCTCCGATGCCTTGATCTACCTCAACGCATATGAAAACAATAAGATTTTATGTATTGTCACTGGTATTAAAATAATTTATTTTAATACGTACCCAGGCACAAGTTTGCTTGATGATGCAAACTACAAGGTAGTCACGATTGGCAGCACCTAGAACCACCTACTTCAGGTGTTGGCGTGCTTTATTTATGATATTAATAATCGCCTTCGTAAGTTTATTCCATATTGAGAATTTAATAGTTCTGAAAAACGATCAAGAAGCCATTAAACATATCTTTAAAGTAGGTGGCAGGGTTCCGCGCGGCAAGCGCAATTTCCTTTTTTAGCGTATATGATCGTCATCTTGTTTAATTTTGGTTTCAGCTATTTGCTTCTGAAGAGACCATCAGGGAACAAGTTTAATTCTTACAATGTACCCTATAAATGTTTACTTGACATTGACGATATGATCAGTAACAGTAAATATTCTAGGTACAGAACCTTATTAGCATACACATATGTAGAAGGTTGTTTACACAAAAAGCGTGAAGTTAGCGACTGGATGGCGGCGCCCGAGGCCGAAGTCGGCGCCGGCCGTTTTCTCTGCGCCCACGCAGAACTGCGGACGCGGCTTATCTGCCGTATTCTCACATAGAAATTTACACGTGCTTGCGAGCAATGGCGGCTCGTAATAACGCAGTCGTCGAGTTTTATCTGCAACCTGGCAGCTGCGACCCGCTCGACTACGATATGCAGCATACTATCCGACAACACCCGTGGGACGTGGGCGAGTGCCGCAACCGCCGCGTTTTATAACCTTTTTATTCCATTGTCACTCGGATCGAGCGAGGGAAAAATAAATTTTATTCTTTATCTAAATGTCAAATCGTTCGGATTCGATCGAATCAGTTTCCAAATAGTTTTAATAAATCTCCTTTTACGGCCCCGGAACGGGCGGCGGGCGATGCAGGGACACATTACGGATTCATGCGGCGAGTTATCGTGTTTTGTTCTGTTGTGACCGCTGTCTCTGGTCGCGGCAACAATAGCTTTAATTGAAAGAGTGTCAATAAATTTGTCGGATGCGGTTGAACGATCCTGCGACGTCGGTGGTCTGATAGTAAACATGGTCGGGCCGCTGCGAGGCGCATCCCTCAGGATCGGACCCTTGTTCCGGAGGTCGTGTGTTTGTTTTTATCAGCCGATCTTGCCTTTATAAAGATAAAACTTCTAAAAGGTTTCCTGTAAATAATTGTTGTTATCTCTATACACTACTTTACTTTTATTTTTATTTGAGATCGAGCGTGCCACTGTATGCGAGAGCTTTTTATCAACAAACAATAATAATAACTTGAAGCATTACGAAGGCTAGTCAGAAAACTAAAAATATTCGAGACTCAGTTGAATAAAATACAACAAAGACATAAGTGTAAATCCGTGACAGAATAAAAGCACAATCATACGCATTTTGTTGGAGTTTTCTCACGACTCACGGAGCGTGGTCCCGCCCACATCTTCTACGAATACAATTTAATATAAGGAATGAAACACTGTCATCGTAAGTTAGCTACAGAATTAGATGACGCAAACTATTATAAATATGTCATCTATCTTCGTTAGATGAATTATCGCGTGCCTTAACTTATTTAAATCGGATAGGAAAAGATTGATGATCAATTTCACTAATAATTTGACTTAATTGAGTTTAAATAGTTACATTTTTATTGATTATATTTAAGAGCAGTTTACTATACATAGTAGTGTAAATGACAATCGGCATAGAACGATCACAGGTCCTATGTTCAAATCGGGAATTATATCGAAACCATACATTCCTAATTCGAGAATCGAAAGATTCATTTCATCTCCCATTGATATTCCATTATTTATACATGTAATATGATGATGATGAAGATGGATGTCTTGAAGCCTACGCTCAGTAGTAGATTTCATGTGTCTGAGACGATTGTTAGTCTTAGATTTTGGAAAGGCTTATAAATGTAGGAACATAACATTTAAACATATAATCGTGTACATATCTCTTATACAGACAGAGTCAACAGTCTCGAAAATACTGAAAGGCCACGTTTAACTGCATAACCCAAAAATGGTGAGATTCAATTAGTGACTGATTGCTAACAAAACATCTACAAGAATCCCAAGTTTGTTAGCAAATCCCTTAGTCGCCTTTTACAACATCCATGGAAAAAATATGTAATGGCCCTATTCTAAAATGCCAGAAATCGCACGGCATACAAGAGCACTGTCACTAACTCCTAATATCAAAGACGGCTACAACCGCATGAATTTTTTTTCCAATTTAAACTTTAAAGAAAATGGTATAGGTATATGTAAATAAGTTAACGTCAGTTCCATTTTTTCCCCTGGCGAGATTTAATACACCTCTCAAAGGGACCGCAAGTAAACTGTAAAGTTGTAACAGCCGCGGCCAATTCACATTAACTAGGCACAATCATTGCACCCACGGTTTTACTGCACTCCGACCATTCACACACAATATCATCTTGAAAGTAAATACCTATTGATGACATGCCGCTGTATATCAGAGGTTGCTACGACTATTTGGTAGTTTTATTTTGGGATAACAAAACGAAAAATTGTTTTGTTATTGTTTAAACTACTTTCCGGCATTTTAGAATAAGACCACTCCATGTCTTTCCCATGTATGTTGTAAAAGACGACTAAGGCAAAGGTTAGACTTGAGCTTCTTCTTTTAGATGATGGGCTAACAACCTGTCACTATTTGATTCTCAAACTCCATTATTTGAACAGCTGAACGTGACCTATCAATATTTTTTAAAATGTATTTTTTTTTGATTTAGGTATATTTCATGTTATACATAATTATGTCGAATTAAAAATTAAATAGATAATAAGTGAAATAATATACATTTTGTGCAATAAAAATTAAGCGACTACGTCAATTTATTCCAATTTAATATTAATACGAAGTAATGAAAACCATTCACATAACAACTAAATACAATTTTTATTACAGAGTGAAATTTATTGAGCTGTAGAATTAATAAATCGATACGATATCAGTTACTGTAAATTTATGTACCTTTAATGATAGCTTTCACTTTCCTGACTACATCAAGACTCGAGGGAACAGGATCCGTTAGCAGTTTGAAAGGTGAAGAATATTCTGCGCTGAACAGAAGCGCACCCCAGCCTTGAGATGCACCTGCGCATCTCCTTTTCCAAGTTTTTCCTTCCGCAAAGACATATGCTCTGTTTGAAGAATTGGCAGTTCTTGTTTCAAAATTTAAAATGTCACTCAATGCACCAATATCACCTTTCAGAACTCTTCTTACGAACACTTTTATTACACTTCCAGGTTTGCCGTTTTCCCGCCTACGTCTTTGCACACTCGAAATTTTCCCAGTAAAAATGTATTTAGACGCAAACACTATCCGCCTCAATGTGGCATTGTTCCTGAGTACGGAACTGTTATAAAAACACGCCGGTGGGAAATTGTCATTTATATTTATCACAGTGTTCCGCTTTTTAACTGAGCCTTTTATTATGAAATCTGCATCCGCGATGGGTAACAGCGCCCAAACTGAAACTACTGCGATAGCTATTATTTTGATCATTTTTGTCCTGTGAGTATTTTGGAAATATTTACATAATTATTTCAAATTCATTTTGCAATATGGCTCGACAATATCATTTTATGAAGACGTCAAAATGCGATTGCCCGGGAATTTGTAAGTAGCGAACGAGTGCGCGCGCGCCGCCCGCCGAGCTAACATCGACTGGAGGCTTTATCAGGCTGCAACTGCAACCTGTTATGCGTTAATCCCGACTACATCCACGGCTACTCATGTGAATATTCGACATATCGCTGATATTTTTTTCATGTGCCGCCGTTGTCGCCATTAATAATTTATCACTTGTCAACGCGGTAATTAGAGTCTCTTGCTAAAGATCCTTCGGCGATCTTGAGATGATAAATTATTACGTTGGAAAAAATTATCAGCTTTTGATACCTACTTTCCTTTTTAAATTACTAAGTACTTTACATCGTTTTTCTTTACTTGATTAATTTCAGTTGTAACTTAGGAATAATATATTTTTTAATTTCATCAAAGGCACGTTAATTGGTACTTGAATATACTAGTATATGTGAGAAGTTTTGAATAAATATCGAGTAAAAACTTCAATATTACTATTTAGATGCTACGGGTGACAGCTACAGCGGCGAGTTTTGCGTAAATTCTAGTTAACCTACTGCCTATTATGCATCTTTAAACGAATCGGAGAATGCAGTTTGTCCACAGAAGTGAAAATACAGACAGGTCTTAAGTAACTACTTAGTGAAGTCACCTATTTGCCTTGCGAGGAATACTGTTGATGAATAGGGCTGTGTGGTATTTGTAAAAATATGTGTATAATAATTCTGTATTATGTTTTATGGAATTAAAAATAAAATATGCAGTCATACTTTTTTTTATTTTTCATGGAATATACCACAGAGAAGTCATTGGAAGCAATATCAGCTACTCTTCCCAGAAAATTCTTCAAGAGCAAAGCGACTGGAAACAAACCTTACGTATGTTCAACATGATTTTATTAGTGCGGGCAGTTAATGTTTAACCTAATGATAGTTAATCAAAGCGTACCACACCACACATAAAACCGCATCACAGCGATGCTACTGCTTTGCGTGTTAAATTAACATGTGATTATTTGCACGGAAACTGATTTATAAATTTACTAGCCATAAAGGTCTCTAGTATCTTAAGCTATTTGTTAAAACCATCAATAGTCATGATTTGTAGAGCCCCTATATCTATACATATATATGTATATAAAACGCAAAGCATTCCTCTAAATCCCTCAGAATCTGAATTACGGGGTTTTTTAGTATTACGCGAGCGTATTATATGTGTTTATGTGTTAAAAAAGATATAACTAGAGTAGGTCTAGTTTAAAAAATATACCTAAGTAATATCTTTTTCAATACATAATACATACACACATATAATCACGTCTATATCCTTTGAGAGGTAGACAGAGCCAACAGTCTTGAAATAACTAAGGGATACGATAGGTTTATAAACTTCTGATTTTTCTTTTAGGCGATGGGCTAGCAAAAAGTCAAACAGCTGAAAGTTGCCTTTTATAATACAGAAACACAAAATCCCCTTTTTTGATAAAAAAAATTAAAAGTTGTCTATTGATATCCGTTTCAAATTTCATTAAAAAAGGTTACTAAACTTATTTAGTAAGTACGTCTTTATTAGTTCGCAGATACTTTTACTATGCAATATCATCCGTGTAGCGTAACACAACGAGTAGACCGTCAAGGTTCATCGTACATTTACACGATCAGTTGTTCCCTTTTTCCGAAAACATTCACGCGATTACCTTCAAACAACTTACGAGATAAAGTCTAAATTTCTTCGACTCTTGTTCAAAATATGCGTATGCATCTTGGTGCACGTGGATATGCGTGGGTGAACTGGTAGACTCAGAACATGGGCTGTGGTACAAAAGTGATCGGGCTTGGCCGCATGAGCGATTTATAACGTCCTACGACTAAAGCCTATATACGATTCGCCATTGTCACGGTTTTGGCCCATGCCCTGGAAAGAAAGCGTCGTGGGAGGTGCTCTAGATATCTGAACATTTTTCTATAAGTATTAGATACAGAATTTTTCATTTAGGTCATTGAATAAGAGATAAGAAATGTTTCAAAATTATACAAACAATTACACCTCTTTTCAAATACCAAGATACTCACTATCTTCATGCTAAGTTGTTAGTTCAGAGCAGTCTTGATGTTTTTCACCGAAACGTCACAGAATTGGGCATGGTTCTAAGTAATACTTAAAGTAGGAAATAGCTTTATCTTCTAATTTTCTTTTACGAAACAAACAAACAGCAATGATTTTAATCGAGATAACATAGGCAGGTTTATAAACGTACGAAGCAAACGATCATGTACGCAGCGATTCGTATTCCTAAATAAGATAATTTAGTTTAAAACTGTTAATAGGTAAAGTATCGACGTGTCAAGAAAAGTTTGCTGAAGATGCTCAATTTGTATTCAAAACACATTTTATCGATAATTCTATCAACGAACTTGTTGACATAGCGTGAACTCCAATTTCCATTCCAATTGCACCGGACCAGATTAAGTTACAAGAGCTTATTAATAACTAGCTGTGTCCCGTGAACCCGTCTAGTTGAGATAGTGGGAAACACCTTTGATCCCAATAAATGTTATTTTATTAGCTGTACATACATTTCTATATTTCTATTTGTTCAACTAATAAATTAAAATGTTTAGTTAAATAAATAATTATACGAGTATACGAAGTAAGTTGGAAACTTGTGTTGAACGCGATTCTAGCTCGTCGTATCGCTGAGATAGTATTTTATAATAAATACTTATATAGATTAACATGCAAGACCCAGGCCAATCAAAGAATGTTCGTTTCCCATCATACCCTGGCCCGGATTCGAACCCGGGACCTCCGGTGTCACAAACAAGCGTACTAACGCTGCAGAGGCCGTCAAATGCTACTATTATTTGTTTGTAATGATACTAATATAGTATCATTGATATAAACCTTATATTTATAAAGATGAATTTATTATTATATAAAAACGTTCTTTTTATACTCATACCAGAAAATATGAATGTAACTTTTCAAATTTGACTCAAACTTTTTATCTAAGTTTCTAGAAATAATAATATTATTAGAAAAATCAAACATGTTTTAGATTTACTAAAACAGAATCCCTCACTAAGAAGTTTATAAGCCTTTCGCCTTACTGATTTTTATAATATCTAATTATATTAATTAAAGAAAAGCAGTAGACGCACATTCTTTTTTTTTGCTACCATTCCAACACGGCAGCTAAAAATACTTAAACTTAGTAAAATAAAATAAAATTATTGTGTTTATAAAACAAGTGCAAAAGATGAAACTACTTACAACAATAGCATCGACTTTATTCGAGCAGCAAACTTGCTGTAGCTGATTAACATAAGTTAAATTAAACATGCCCGTATAACATCCAGATAAGAAAACAGAACTAAGAAAAGCTATTAAAACTACTAGGTGTAACGTGAACTAACAAACAAGATCTAATGTAGGTACGTGTAAACTTTTACCCATTGTGGTTTTCTTTTTAAATTTCAATATTTACTTTGACTTTCATATTATTGTCTGAATGAGACTAATCACTGAAAAGGTACGGTTAAATACATACATAAAGACAATAGTCACTTCTATATCCCTAAATACATTCTTCAGGATAACTTTTATTCGAAATCAGATATGACAAATACACCTATTTACACCCAAATTATTTTATTAATAAATATTAAAATTGTATTGGCTCATAGCGCAATTATACAAGTAAACTACATTTATTTTTAAGAAAAAGTAAATATTTATAAAGAGAGTTTCCGCTCGCTTTCTGCTATAGAATGTGAATGCACTTTAAATTTTTATCACAAAATCTGTTAGATACTAGCATAGAATTTGAACGTTTCCAAGTTTACAGGCGACCCGACCAGGGCTCCCGTATATTGAGGGCCATAACATTGGGCCAGCTCATACTTGGCTGCAGCATTGGAATGCAATTCCAGCATAGCTGTGGCAGACAGCGGTCGATAATTGCATTTTGTGGTCGGTAAGCGCTTTAAAGCGCTCCACTTGGCTGAAACACGCGCGATCGAACGGAACGCAAACAAACTTTAGTATTCTTCCTCGGATTCCACTCGGATAAATAAGCTGCAACTTGAGCTAAGCCGCAAACTGCTTTCATACTCTGTCGCGTGCCTTAAATGTAGATGTTTGGTTTGAGATTTTAATGATAGGACAAAACTTATAGGGAAATTCCGAAATTACTGTCAAAAAATTATAATAAAAAAAAATACTGTAATGTAATGTGATTTTTTTTATTACTTTCAAATATAAACTATTTTAATTTAAAAGTAACAGTTAATATAAAACAAAAAAAGTAAAGTAAACGAGTAAAAGAGAGTCATGATGAATATAGTAACTCCAGAGTCATACTACTCGTAAGATTATGGAGTTACCTATTACCTTTATTACCTAGGATTATCATTACCTTGGACCTATTATTTTGTAGAAGTCACAAACAAACTTATTCTTTGAGACTAATCTTAACTACCTTTTTACAACAGTATTTGGCCTCGTTCGTGATAATAATATGAAGTACTGTTGGGTTTGGTCCAGTCGAAGTAAAGCCGAAACCACATGTAAGTAAATTATTTATACGACTATCTAAGTTTACACATATGAGTAAGTAGAGATTTACATTTCGTGTTGGTTCTTACCAGTGATGCCTTTCTAATCCTGCTGTGCTGACCAATTATAGACTTTCTTATGACAAGGCGCCATTATGCAGCAAACATTATTATTTATTATTCGCAGTTATTTCATTATACCACAAAAAGATAAACTTAGGTATATCTTTATTATATTTATATAAAACGATTTAAAGAAAGATAGAGATACAACAACAACGGGTACAACCATGGTTGAAATTATTTGACAGGTTATATTGCTTCTGCGTAGTATTTAAGCAACTTTTATGCAACCGTAGCGTAACCGATACACAGTTAGTAGGTACAAAATAATATCCCAAGTCACCCAAGTCTTACCTGAATAGAAGGCTCAGATCCATCCATTGACCATGGTCGAGAAAGGTAATTCAAGTTAAAAGAAGCGGCTCTCGTCTATTCTTCGCAACCGTTTTTATCTTGGTAACCTTATCCAACTTGCTTCTTGATTAGAACAACGGAGAAGAGATGGAATGTTCAGATTCTAAAAACGATAGTATCCATAGCTGACAAATTGCCTTTACTCTACATTTATTGTGTAAACACAGCTTTAGTATTACTTAAGCACTTATGGACTCTTGTGGACATCTGACACGATTGGGGTTGGCACAGATCTGCTATAACTAGAAAAATAAAATGCCCGCAGCTAGAGATTAGAGGGAAAACGGCTGCGTCTGCCATTTCAAGATATTGAACAAGATAGAAATGTCAATAAAATTATTTACTATCTTATTGCCTTTACTACCACTTTGAAGTCAGTAAGAAGCTTTCACATTGGCTAAGTAATAAAAAAGAAACAAATCTGGTTACTCTTTTGCTCTGAAATACCATGGTAAACATTCTTGCCAGTCTGAATCAGAACTTGAACCTTGAATGAAATTTAACTAAGTAAGTAATTTATCTAAATAAGTATTTAGACCACATTTACATCCAACGAACATTTCGACCACAGTTACATCCAACGAACTAAATAAGTATTTTGTTCGTTAGATGTAACGATTTATAAATGTACCTTTAAATATTTTTGGGTATGGCTAATAAATGAAACCATTAAATTCGAAATATTTCTATTCCGAATTCTATTAATGAAAACTAATACATTGCTGGAAATAGTGCAAATTAAAATGAGTAACATAATTGTATGCAGTTAAATGAATTGACAGAAATACGGTCTTGCCGTATTTCTGTCAATTCATTTAACTGCGAACAAAATTTCGATGCCATCTTTGTACGTTCAGATATCTGAATGACACTATTTTTACTCCACTTTTATCGAGTTAGTCTAACGAGACATCTCACGCTGAGAGCTAGTTATGGTCGTCCTTTAAAGTAAAAAGAGAATTGATTGGATGGAATAAAGACAAAAGCGGTAATTCTGGACTATCGATAGAACGATGTCAGCTGAATCCGGTGCGAAGAGAAATACACTACAAATTGCGCAGCGTTAGTATAGAATGGATGATGCAGCATCTGTAGTTATTTTGTCGCCAATCAACATATGGGTTATGTAAATAGAACGACTTTCCTGTTGTAGGAAATTTTATTCTTTACTAAATGAAAACATACAGCAACAAATGTTTGTTAATTTAACACTACTTTTTATATAAGTAGTTGTAAAATACTTTGAAGAACCCGCTGGCAAGTTTGACTGCAATATTAACTATATAATACTCTCTCTTTTCTCATTAAGAATCGCCTGTACAAAAATAGGATTCGGGCGATAAAGGTAATTTGGATGTACATAATCATCCGAATTACCTAAAAATATGTCGATTTTTTTGTTAATTATTAATTTACTTATTATATCATAATAAACATAAAAAGCGATCTAACAAGATATGAAAATATATATTTTGACAATAATGATTATCACATTTTTGCTTAATTTATTAATCAAAAATAATAAATACTTATCTAAATCTTAAATAACTAAGAATAGCACGAAAAGAACATGCTCCACCCTGCCAAAATAGTCAACCCACTACTAGATGGTGCAGCTAAAATTTTAAGTGTGCTACCAGCTTTAGGGTCTTCAAAAATATTTTCCTTCGTACCCCAGGGACCCAACGTCTGTACAGGGAAGGGTAAGAATATGTAATTTGCTTTTCTTGCCCTTGTACACATTTAATGATTTATCCCTTTTAGTAACATTTTGGACAGTACTTCCTTTTCTTATACCAACACAAAAAAAAGATCTCCTCTGTACCTATGAGTCACTGGAATATTTTTATAAAACCTTTTTTATTTATTATTTTGACATTAAGATGCGGTTATAAAAAAAAATTGTAATATAATAATAATTGTAATATAAAAATAATTGAGGTTAACAATAAAATAATAAACAATAGCAGTTCATAATAGGCAAAAACTAAAAAATACGCTACACGATAAAACTTATAAAACATTCGTAACTTATATATTGCTGAAAGCTATTTATTACGCAGCATCTAAATTCAAATCAATCGTGAAAGTAAGTCCTTGGAATGAGGGATCGTTACGTTGTAATGGCACAATAGGCAGTATATTATATTACATGCGTATTGCTTTTTCTAGGGTTTATCCCCATAATTCTGTCGCCTCAATCCGCTGAAGTGTCGCGGCGTGCGAGAGAAATGGTCCACAAATTGCGTTCGCTTCACTGCGTTGCTTATGTCGTACCCGCTTATCTAGCATCGCGAAATAATTTAATTGTGCACTTGAATGTTGTCAAAGTGTTTTATGATGTAGTTCCAGACAAGACATGTAGAACAAAGAACTCATATTTAAAAATTTTATCTATATATGATCAACGCTATAAAAATAACTATACAAGAAAGTAAACAATATTTATTTAAAGTATATTACATAAATTATTTTATGAACGTAATTATCTACATAACATGACAAAAGTTATTGTAGAAGCAGTGGTGTGACCACTCTGTTTTTCATAAAGACCATCTGTTTTTACTACGAGCTTCTTAATTTAATAAAAAATATCTACCTGTACTTATTTAACTTTAAATAATTCTTGGTCTAAACTGACTTTTAAATAAGAATAAATACGTCTAGTAAAGCCGTAATCATATCTTGAACACCTATATACCACAAGGAATTTAGGATATTAAAACATTATTGTCCTAGCCCGTCAAAAGGGGACACTTTAATTACAGGTACTAAAAGTGAAATTGCTAATACACGAAAATTACGACGTAATAAAATGAGAATTTTCTTTAAATTTACATTTTCCAAGTAAGATTACAAAATATTAAACACAGATCACATTATGTAGTTCTTACACTTCTCTTGTTTTGAGAGGTAAATACAAATATTTAAGACTACATATTTATAAGCTACATTTGAGAAAAACTTCGAAATTTTTAAGATATTTCATATTTTTTAAAAGCTTATAATGTGAAAATGTTGTATGCCATGCGAAGCATAAAGGACTTTTCTAATTTCATATATTATAGATATCTCTTTTTTTTTAATAATATAGATTATTTTATCAATAAATGTTCGTTCTAACTTTTGATCGGCCAAGAATGATGTATTTTATATTAATTAAGCATGTTTTCGATAAAATAGCCACGATCATAACTGTGTAAGTGTATATTTTTAAACATGCACTATTTTATAGAATTACTAAGCTTCGTTTTCACCCACGTGAAAAGTGTAAGAGGTAACAAACACTTACTTTCGCATTTGTTTAGTGTAGATGATGTAGTGAAATAAAACACCACAAGTTATTCCCGCCTAACTCTAATCATTCATACCTCTTAAACGCGTACTTAAATCGCTTCAAGAAATATAATATCCTGACATAGTGTCACGACAAAACATAAATAATTTGTTGCTATAAAATCAGTTCAGGAATATTCACTTAGTTCAAAAGGTATAGACTATACAACTTAATTCATCATTGTCATTTTACAGATAACTGTAAAAATTATCATTCGTATAATTTATCAACATCAAGTAAATTTCCTAAATAAGTTACCACCTACCCCTTGCCGTAAACGAAACTAGGCGCATGTTACTTAGCGGCTTGATTGACGAAGAGCAGTGAAAGTTGAAGTGCCAAAATTTAAGTGAAGCGTGTTTGATTGACTTTACATTGATTGATGGAGTTGACGAACTTATAAAATGATACCCACTTTTATAAAATCAGGTGGTATCAGGATACTACTAAAGTAAAAGCAGTATTTATTTTTTCAATGCTTACATGAGTTTACTTACAGGTACTTTAACGTAAATTTGTTTTATATAGTTGGATGATATTAATATTCGGTGCACTCTTTAAACAACGAACCATTATCATTTTTTAATATTAATATGTTACATTATTTAAAAAAGTTAAACCAATAAAATTAACATTTTAGTATCTAGACTAGAGCCAAGCCAACACATGTCATAATATTTCAAGCTTTTATATTTTTGCACATAATTTCCACGGGGGGTAAACACAAGGCATTTTAGCAGAAGTTTATGTATGGATAATAATAATATATATGCTAATACGGTAGTCTATAATAGCTATTGGTTGCCGTAAGAATATAAAATTATAGATGTTTTATAAAATATGATTCGATTTAGGAATACACAGACTATTACAAAGCAAGTAAACATGAAATTGCTCTTTATGAAATTTTCATATCATTATTCCACCGGCCATAATATCTTTGAGTGGATATGCTCCTTTAAAGCTGAACGTAAAATCCTATCAAGAACTTGTGAAAACCAGTAGGTTACTTGTTTACAAACAACTTTGTCATATTTTTTCTGCCTGCATATAATTAATTTTTTTTTAATGTTAGGTTATAATGTACGATAATAATGTTACATGAAAATATTAATTGAACAAACATCAAATAAAAGTTTTGACTGCTAAGAATATTTTAAAAAGACAATACGATATTTTCTTAAGGTTGACTGGCAGGTAATACTTTTAAATAACATTAAGTTCACTCGTCAGAAGTAGTAAAAATAAATGAACTTTATTCATACTATATAAATAATAAACGTTTCACAATACATAAAAAATAAATTTTAGAGAATACAACTAATTCCTTACATTTATCAATTTACAATAATAAAATTTATCAATCTTATTAATTTTATAATTAGGTAGGTATACCAAAACTATAATAATACACATATATTATTAACCTAACAATTTGAATGTAAAATAATATATAACCCATAAAATTTATGTTAACAAAGAAAATAAAGTTTCCATCGCCTCGCCGCAAGGCAGAGTGCCCAGTAAGCTGACAGCATTGCCTCTCTGCACTGCAATAGAGACTGTTTGGGCGAAGTAACTGCCAGCTCTAGGATTACCCGTTTAATAATCTTTCACGATCAATAAAGATATTACAAACAAACAAACAAGTGCCACAGGTAAATATTTAGCAAAAGATAAGAATTTGCCTAATTGTATGAAGGACACTAAAACACTCGTATTCTTTTGTTCTTTGTAAAGTCAGAATGAAACCGAAAGCAATTTTCCGAGCATTCAGTGTCGGCATTTCTCACGAAAAACATTTTGCTGAATAGGAATAAACGTTTGCAGTCTTAATATTATTCTTATTGTTTAAGTACTTGTTGTTTGTCTGTAAAACTCCTAAAATGTCAGCCTTTTTTTTGTAAATGATTTTAGCAACATGGCTTTATTCTCTTATTAATTTCCATTTTGTCTTATTAGACTTTTTTAGACTATCAGAAAACCAAAAAAAATGTGTAGCCTATGAAATCCACTCTTTGTCTAAATAATAAAGTCGTTGTGCATGTGATTCTCATTTTCATAGCGAAGCGATTTTAAATCTTTTGAGTTATAGTTACTTTCAGTACACATTACACAGACTCAAACATCATGAAAGTTGTATACTGTAGCGTAGTTTTTATTTCATCAAGCAATGAATGGGTCGTTTATCAAAATGAACATACTAATTACTTTTGTTTCTTGGACAAAGAACAAAAGTAACGATTTTTCCACAACGATGCGCTTATACGCATTGTTAGCAGGAAATTGAATAGCAGCGGAATGTTTTCAGCTTTATATATAAGCGCCATAGAAAAGGCGTTTGTGCGCTGACCGCGTCCGTTTTGTGTAAAATGTCAAAGTGAGGGAAAAAGGCGGGTGCAAAATTGTGTTGACGCAGTGACCGCAGCGTTCGAGACGGGTCGCTCGGCCAACCTGCTTTGAACATATGGATGTCCTCGCGTGACCTGCAGCCCTGCAGCCCACTCAAGAACAATTCTAGTGAAGCCGTCATCCTTGGGGATAAGCGGCTCATTATTCACTAAAAGCCCACGGCGTGCCCGCTCGGGTAATTGGAGGCTTTGTTCCTTTGCGCCCGGCTTTGACGCTCTCGTGAACTATACGTGGCACAGCTCCGTAGGATTATTATTATTCGCACAATCAACCATGTTCGCAAAGCCTTAGATTAATCTGACATCTGAGGCATAAGTTGTTAGAGCAATAGATTGATCCTCAACACATTTTCTTTAGTTAAAGAACATACATATTATTTCAAAAGCTTCTTACATGTAAACAAGTCTTCAAAAGAGAGACGTTTATGGAAAGCAAACCAACATTAAGTTCAAAGTTAACGTGAATTATGGTACTATTGTGGACACCAACGTCACATCGAAATGGTTTTTAGTATGCGTGGGGAGCGTGAGAAAACTCGGGAAACTATCGGATTTAGTGCGTAGTCGCTCCGCCCGCGACCGAAGGCGACAACTTTGACTTTAAAAATTTATAGGCAAACCATAATCGTATTTTTGGAGCTATATAAAAAATGTGAATCTTCATACTTTCTATTTTTTGTCGTTAAATAATTAATGAAAGTATTTACTGGAATTATTTTGTTTGTAATTTGAGTTATTTTTGCGAACATTGCAGAGTGGCGTGTCTGTTCATGACATAAAACTTAACAGGGAACGGCGGAGTTTCCACATGAAACTCGCCATTAAGGAAATAATATGTGACAGTAAGCCAGCGTGTGTTCTGTAGCTGTTATGAAGATAGTAATGGAGAAAAATAGTTCATTTCATTCATAAAGCAGTGCAATATATCATAGCGAAGCACATTATTATTTTGCTGCATCAGTCTCTATTCAACTATTATATGTGTGACAAAAATCTCAGCTGCTCATGCATCTTCTTTTGTAATACCTTGTGTATTATGGGATTAGTGTTGATGTTTGGAAATACCATAGTTTGTGCTTTTCTTTATGAATTTACAAGTTTTAGATTTATCAGTTATTATTATGCAGTCTATTTTATGTGTGTATTATATATCTTTATTTTATTAAATAGATCATAGTCTTTTTATAATAATATACACTCCATGCACTTAATAATTCTTGTGAAATTCAATTGCTAAGTAACATATGACACAACAACAAAGTCCGGATAACAAGTAAGCATCGCCGACTATCTCAATGATAGTAACTTTCTAATCTAAGTTACAGCCTTCGCGTCCCAGCGCTCGGATCTCTGGAGTTATTGCTATACTAGTTATGGGCTAATTAATTGTAACTCGGGTAGACATCGTCAGTTTAATTACAAATTGCAACCTATCGTAAATTAGTTATCAAGTTCACATGAGTTTGAAACGTTCAACTATTTGATTGATACAAAATTGCTTTCATTTAGTAATAAGAGAAAACAAGCTTCCGTTAGGCGGCAAGACACTGCTGCCGCTACATATCATACCTTTTTTTTATTGTAAAAAACACAGGTGGCACTTAAACAGCCGTGGTCATGGGCATATCGCAGATATGCGCTTGAAATACAGAACTACACTTTAGAAGAGATTTATCAATTTTGGTCTAGATCTAATTGGATCTGATGTACGCCCACGTAAAAAGCCATTGATATACTCTTTCATTCTACCCTGCAACTCTACACCACATAAGGAAACAACATGTCTAATCTAGATAAATTTCTAAGATCATATTGGCTTTAAATAACATGTTCAGTCCACATTTCACTGCTTACAACATATCAACTGTAGTGACATGTAACAAGTACGACGTATCTTAATTGCAAAAACTTGTATATTACCATAATCTTGAACAGTCTAACTTTATTTTAAATGTATAATTATAACTTATTTTTAACGCACTTGTTTTAGCCCGGGTTTTGCTCCCAGAATAATAAACCATTTATTTTTCATCCAAGAACATTGTATTTATTAAAAAATTTCATATAACATAAAATCACGCCCCTTTCCCGGAGGGGTAGGCAGAGACTACATCTTTCCACTTGCCACGATCTCTGCAAAAATATCTGAAAGCAGCTTTGCGACATTCTTAGATATTTTCTGATATAGATGAAAAATGAAGAGTTTGAAATAAACAAAAATAATAAACTTATAATCATGCAAAATAAGAAGCATTATGACGCTTTTACCGCTCATAATTTCCCTGTATAATTCGTTTACACATAAAAAGAACAGCACCACGTGTTGTTTTAGCTAGATGAGATGAGGCTCGTTTTATTTCTGAAAATGGCGACCATTGGAGTTAAAATTCAAGAGCTAATTTTTAAAAGAGGCGCTCTCGAAGGCTTCTCGCAGAATCGCCGAAGCCCCGACCTCGCAGGGCGCTCGTTACCGCGGGCCCCGCGGCGCCTCGACATCACATGCAAACTTATTAACGCAACTCAGACAAACCACTTCCAACCTTAATGTCCTTAAAATAATAAACATGTAAAATCACTTATATCACGGCACGAGTTTACAACCAGCCTTCCTCATTACGTCTGTCAGCGTTATTGCCATCTCGTAGAAACATCAGTAAGCGCCGCTGAGAAAAATATTTACATACATCTCTCGCAAATATTGGAGCCGGCAGAAACGTACAGGTACATAATTTTGTTTACTCATATGTATTAATAACGTCGTTACATTTCTGGAAATAGACTGTAGTCTGCATGTGGAGTTCGTTAACACTAACGTGCCCTCTGGAAATAGTTTGGGCATTACAAAAAAAGACAATTTACTTCGGTGAAATATTTAATTTTGTGAATGCAAGGATTAACAAACGAGTTTTACATGAAAACAGTGAAACGTTTACTTGTAGTATTTAACTTTAATTATTGATACTAGCCACAAAAAATAGTGGGTACAAGGATGTCAAATTCTATCAGAGTTTTCCAAGATAATAATGCAACGGTATTATTGGCATTTTACAGTATTTTTATGATAAAAAGACACTGTAAAGATAATTTAAAATATTCATTCTGAAAAGGCAAGTCTAATAATGCAACAAATTTCATGAAATACAACCAAATATCTCTACAAAGTGATTGCATCATGAACACATATTCCACATGCCCATTTCATAGCTGAATTTGCAATAAAACTTACCCGTTAGTTGGAACCAAAGCGATTGAATTACTGCGATCAGTATATTGGTTAAATCACTGTATCGGATATCAGGCTATTAAACCAGCCTTAACACTTCTATTTTACTATTAATGCTATATCACGAATAGCTCTTTTAACCAATGATATTTTCTACCAATTGCATGTTTTCATTAATCCGCAATATCTCCATGGCATTAAGTAGAATAAAAAATATTTATTTCCATTTTAAATTCTCCTTTAAATTGTTTATTGTTTCTGATGGAATAAGAGATAACATTTTTTTTCAGAGATTTTGGTCATATCTCCACCAAACAACCCCACTGATTCTTACTAAAATCTCCCAAAAACTGTTTTGTTGCCTTAATTATAAGGATTTATTTACAATGTGTAAGGAAAACCGCATTCGTCAGTCCTGAATTTCTTGCCCATGGCGATTTCTCGTCAATGAATAAGTATTAAAAATACAAACCTGATGAAACAATTAGAGAGTTTAACTTTCATATGCCAATGTTCTTTGTCGCTCGAATCACAATATACTACTAACTCTAACACTCAATATTATCACTTTCTCTGAATGTGCTAAATATTAGAAAAATTTATGTGATAACATATAATTACTTTAATGACTACTTTAATTACTTCAATTATTTTAACTAATATGTGTTATTAAAATGTATTATTGTTTTTTTAATTAGTTGCTCAGCTACAATTTTGGAGGGGTCAATTTTGGATCGGACATTGTTTATTTACCTATATAACATAGGTATTATGTGTGATATGTATGCAATGCAAATAAGCCGCGTGGTTGCCAACATAGTACAATTGAACCAATCCATCTTCAATAGCTGAGAATGCATACAATTTGGAATGCTCTGTGAGAGAGATACAATACCAATAAGTTATTGATTTGCGAATGAGTATATTTGTCAACGATATATTACTTTATCAAAATAATTTCGTATGCAAAGAAAATACAAATAAGAAACGATATGGCATTGACTTGAAAAGTGTTATTTCGAAGGGTATAATTTGAAAAAGGATTGTGTTCACACAAGTCGTATGGCTTCCGTGACGCAGTGTAAATGTTTTTGAAATCCAAATGAATTTTGATCTATATGCTTTTTTTTTGTGGTTACAGTTACTATTTCGGAAATCTCGAATCTTACTTTTAGTACTCAGTTTGTGTTATTTTATCCATTTATACTTAAACAGTTTATTTATCTTAATTACATTCCTAAAGAAATTGTTAAATGTAATACTGATATATTTCCTGAGAAGAGTAACAAATGTTGTACGGAGCTTTCTTTAAGCTGATACAGAATTTAATTCCATTACGGCTTACCTGTATCGCCGCCGAGGGACAAAAGCCGGTTTAATCCATTAAACAATACGAAGGCACATTGGCCTCACTACCCAAGTCAAACTATAAAGTTAGAAATTGAAATAAATTTTGTTATGAGTTATAACTTAAACATAAGTTATATTTTTTTTGCAGTGAATATGTATCACTGCAATTGCATTTGCTTGTAACAGATTTCTGGCACGTAAAGAGCCACTTTTTCATGGATCTCGTTAGAGGTGACTAAGTAAATAAGCACTTTGATCTGGGCTATGATCAAGGCTGAATTGCATTTTTTTATTGACATCGATGTATGAGGTAGGTACGTTATCGCTGTAGACTGAATTACTTGAAAACATAATCTGCGTGTGGTATCTGATTTAGTCAACTGTTCGACTAAACAAATTTGGTAGTTTCCTCGAATTTCCAGAGCTTATAAGAGTATTATTACGTTTATGGTATTACTATCTTCATACACCCACACATCCACGTGGAAACAATCACCGATCACAATATTTATGAACCAAACACGGGTTTCCAATTCTGTTCGAGACAATGGGACTTGTCCAAAAAAATGAAATATCAAAAGCAGCCACGATGTCACGTAATCCAAACAAATAGACTTTACATAGGTACTGATCCAAGGATATTCAACAAAGTTCAAGTATATTTTTAATGGAGGCCCACACACAATTAGAAAATATGAAGCTATATAATTTATATTAAAAAATCTGAACCAATTCTGCTCTTAGTATCATGTTTGACCAGCTAGTAATTTCATATTTTTTTTAATGAATACCTAGTACGTGAAACTGGTATATATTTAGCACACGCGTTAAGAATTTTTTATTTTTCCTAAGGAAATTTATGACGAGTACTCATAGAGAAACGAAATTGTCACAGAAATGGAAATTTAGAATTTTGCAAGTAGTGTTTCATACATACAGACATATAATTAATTTATTGCGGGGTAGACAGACCCAACAGTCTTGAAAACACTGAATAGCCACGTTCAGTTATATGGCTTAATGATATGAGTATATGTTTCGTTCGGGCAAAAGCTTCGACGTAAACGTCATTATCTCGCTTTAATCGACAGAGTATTTCTATGGTATACTGACTTAATTTAAGTACATTCTTAAATCTGATTTTATATTTTCAACACGCGTCATGCTTTACTGCATAATGTAAAATACCAATGTCGACTCTCTTTTCATAGAGAGAAGCTGGTCTAAGTTCTAAAACTTTCATAGTAACAATTCATAAATACTTAAAAAAAAAGGAAAATGGATTAATCAAAATAATGCAGTAATAACTTAATAAAGCCATGATTATAAAGTTTATAGAACTTGAATATTTTTAACGACTAATTGATTGTTTTGGAAACGTGTTATCTAGACGACAGTTCAAATTAGTCTACGGGATCTTCCTAAATTCGTTCAAAGAAATTTGAGTCCAAATTGTATTTGCGATTCCACAGGACAGTTTTATATTGCAATCATTTCTATAATTTACCCGGCCAAGTTTTATAGGCATCATAAAACTGGTTCGTTGGTGTCGTGTTCGTGTACTCCACAAGTGGGCCTTGTTGGCGGAGGCGCTACCATAAAGAAGTGAGTCGTGGGCCGTGGGTGTGGGGTGCTCCGCGTTAACTGGTTACAGTGGGTTGTGGGTGAAAGACAATATACAATGTGATAATTGTACAACAAAGATGTGAGTTCAAAATGAAACATGTGTAATTTACCTGTACTGTTGAAGTAAAGTTGGATCAATAAAAACTTAATTTATCCGGAAAGGGAAATTAAAATTTTATTATAAAAGTTTAAGTTTTCTTATAGTAAAACAAAATCATTCTCACCCTCCACAGTTTGTATTTATACAAATAGGTATTTCTTATTATTCCGCTTTCAATACCCATGTTGAAACGTTTTCGATCGAAAACCCTTTTGAAATACACACGAGGAATAAATATCTACAGAAGCTGGAGTTATTGTGGGGCAGAACAAAAAAAACACAAAAATGAGCGCGTACGGCGCTTTTCAATAAAACCAGTGGCGTGAAATCCTGCTATTGGTTTTCTTTGCAACACGCCGTAATTTGAACCACCCGACCGGCTGCTCCAAACTGACATGCAAATATTGAAAAACACACAGGCCTCGGTTGATATAATATAATATAGTAAATACGATTTGATAATAATATAGACTAAGGGATAGGCATATAAACTTTTAAGAGATGGGCTAGCAACCTGTCACTATTTGAATCTCAGTTCTATCATCAAGCTCAGCCAAAACAGCTGTATTTGGCTTATCAGTCTTTTTAAAACTGTTGGCTGTGTCTACCGTGCAGGCGATTTAGACGTGAATATAATTCAGCACGACTTGTACGCAAGAGCTTTCCTTATTCAAAAATCTAAAGAATATACAAAAACCGTAGCCCAGAAAATTGCTGTAATATCAATGATAGCATCACACCTTCAATCAGTAAAAACATTCTTAATTATTATGCATACTTTGCTATGCCAAATTAAGAATAAGTGAAATTCGAACCAGACATACAATTAAACCTTAATTTAACAAGAAGCATCAATATTCATCAATCACACTTTAATCATTACACTGGCAAAGCAATGTCAGTATTATACGTGTCTGCTAAATTCATGTTAAGTGCCTCTAATCGCAGTTCGCAACTCTCCTTGTTAAAGCCGTTGAGGGATTCCGATTTATGTGGGAATCATGATTCTGTAGGGATAACGACAGTCGTTAAGAAGTTATCACAACAACTGTTTATGTCTATTCCTAAGTTAATATTTTTATTGAGGCTTTAATTACTAGTAAAAGCGCCGCCGTGTTTATTAATCGCTTTTGAATACAGTCACTTCAATATATTGAATATAGAAGGAGAGTCGATTCAAAATCGATAATTAGTACTTTATTACATGTTAATTGGCAGTTATTGTAATATTCAAATACAAATAAATAATTTAAACGTCTAATTTATGAACATTCCCATAAGAATGCAGATAAATGGAAAATAAATTCAAATTTTATGGTATTGTGTTTCATAATGGTTGCATCTAATTACAAAACTAATAAGTATTGAAGGTTAAAATATTTAGTCTCAACAACTCTTAAATAAGTTAATAAAATTCTATCGTTCGTACATAATTTGTTGATAGGATAGTTGAAGCGTTAAAAGCGTTGATACATAATAGAAAAAAGGTTACGTCATACCCACATAAAATTCAATGTCGTAGTGACTGTCACAAGTAATAAGAAGATGCGTGTATATTACTAGTGTATTCATTTTTAGATATGATAGTTTTAACACTTCACTTTACAAAGTTGATATTTTACATTTGTTAAAGTATTTAGAGTACATATAATCGTTAATTCATTTAAATATACTATTTCAGAATATAACATCCGATATTCAAGTATCTGTTGGTATTTTAAAAGAATAATTTAAATATTTTTTGATTATTGTTTATCATAGTTCCCATAAATCCTTTGCAATTGTCATAATTTCACAAACAAAAGTCATTTGTCATAATTTCGGATACTTATAATAATATTTATGTGAATTTGGTTTAAACCGTATTTAATACAATCTGTTTTTATGATTTGAAACATTTTTTAAGTTTTTTTTTTCGCTTCAGCTTATCAACTAAGCCATTTTCTTAACGGTATGTATTCGCTGCATCACGCCCTGGTGGAACCAATTCCGGCGCGAGGAAACCACCACGCTCGAATGCCAAGTCGAGGCATGACTCCACAAATTCGTCTCCATTTATGTTAAAATTATATTATCATAATAATTTACATAGTACCCCAACCGGTATAATAAAAGCAGCCTTATTATTGGGCCTAATTATTGTTCTTTGTGTTTAAATTCAGAGAGATTTTTTATTTAAATCAAGTCACGTCGCGGCAAACCCGCTTCAGAACAAAGCGTTGTATTGAGTTGTTAAGATAATTATTCATTATCGTACGCCCAATACAATTCTTATGTGCATACAAATTTTGTTTACTTAAAAATTAAAGCGATTATCTTGGACTTTCTCTTGTGTGTTTCTTTTGAGTATGAAATAATTTTGTATGCAAACGTCTGCATATTTAAAAGCAAGCCTCAATTTAAAGCTAAAATAATGTTATATTTGCATAATTTCAAGTTTTAGTTATAGTTTTTGCAACTGGCAAAATAAAGTAACAAATGAAAATTCAATGCTAGATCAACAATATCATTCAACAACAAATGACAATCTTAAAATTCAGTCTTATCATTAAATAACATTACGCAAAATTTCACTCCAAACATATTAGTGAAACCTCTTTCCACTAAAGGAATACATTAGAGACGCACTTACTCAGTAACATAAATTAAGTGTGGCAGAACGCGTCACATAAAGTTGATTTATCTTCGTGACGTAACACGAGTTAACTCCTAACAAAATCCTACGTACCATCTCCCTGTTAGAAAAACATTTCCATAAGTAATCTCAAGGTAGTTAAAGTCGCGTCTAGCTAGCAATAAATAAAAAGTTGCTCTTTAGTTGGACAACTGCTAAAATATACGTTTATTGTGTCACAATCGTACACCAAAAATGTTTCCATGCCTTTGGGGTATCATAAATTTTGTTTCTTATTTACTATTTTTATGGCAATTTTTTTACAAGTATTTACATAGTATACATTGTCGAGATAACAAACATCCGTTTAATATGATCCCGCTTCTTTTTTAGAGGAGTAGGCATACAGTACCTGCATCTTTCTACTTGCCACAATCCCTACATACTTATTTTGCTTCGTAGTCATTAATCAGTCTCTTCATGCAAGCTTGTTGGTTTACTTACTCTTGACTTAGACAAGTGTGTGTTATGTGTTCATAATATAAGCATGGGAATAACAATAATTCAGGTTCTTTTTTATTACCTGGTTTTTATCAGATAATAAAATAGAAAGAAATTCATAACATTATTTAGAGAGAAGAAAATCGTACCCCGGGCCCCCAAAGCATTTAACTTAGCAAAGGATTATCATATTATTATCATCAGCTAATTAAACTAGATTTTTTTAAATGAAACCTTTGCAGTTTCTCGATAAATAAATTGAAAGAGCGCTTCAATAAAATGTAAAGTTGATGAAATCGTAGCCAATAGCTGTATATAGCTCAGTAATTTGCATTCATTGGCCGGTGTTATACAAGATGTAAAAACTAGTGAATTACTAGTACTAGTAGTAGGAATTTATGTTAATAGTGTCTGCAAATACAGGCGCCGGTGCATCTGAAGTAGAGGTATATAAAGTGGTTGTTTACATAATCGTGAATATAGGAGAATATTAAAAATAAAAACAAGACTCCTGTGGATTCAGTGGAATTGTAAGGTCAGTTTGTTTAATTTCTGCTTTTATAGGCAGGTCACATACCTATAAATTTTTATTACCTATGCTATGAGTATGTGATAATAATTCTTGAAATGTTCAATAAGGGTGGTTACTGCAAAACATCCTTGAGTTTTTATCACGTTGTTTTAAGTGAAAATTCATCGTTTTATTCTCCATAATTGGTACATTCAATATCGATATTTCAGACGTTACCTAGATAGTCCGCTTTTAGTGATAAATTTGGCTTTTACTTTAATTTATAAACATGAATTTGACCTGTAATTTCTTTTGATGCAAATAAAGGGTTATTGTATTTTCTGCGTCAAAACGTTAGGTAGAGGGTAAATTACAATATAAATTATTTGTTGGGTTGTAAAAACATATATTATTCCGATATAAAAAAGCAATACTTATTTTAAAAAAAACAATTGATTAAATACCTTAAAATATTTTAAATGCCTATACAAATAATAAGAAATATAATTACCATCTAAAAAATACATAGCTGGCTTTGGCCACCCAATTTAACAGAACAATACAAACTGGAGTATCCACTGAAATGGGATGGAAATTGTAAGCTAATTGGAAATTGAACTAGAAATCTTGAATCCGATAACAATTAACTTGGAGCCGTAAAACAGTAATTAGTCAACATAGACTGGAATAATGTTACTGCAGGCAATCGTATTTATTAGTTAGTGTTCAAACAATAAGCTAACTGCCGCCGCCTAGGTTGTCTCATTTGAATAAATCCAATATGGTTCTGGCGCAGAGAAAATTTATTGTGCCAAAGTTACTTTGAATTTTCATGTTTTGTTATTTCGAAGTATGCATCATTTAACTACTTTATAAACATACATAATCATAAACCAAATTAAAATACCTAATACGAGTGTTTATAAAGATTATTTAAAAAATACAAAAATTAAAATATGAAAAATACCACCAAACTTAACTCGTATTTCTTATTTTTATGGCAATGACTTCTCAAAGGTAGATTATCATCAAATTACATATAAACAAATGTCTCAAATTTTGATGGAGTTACTGTGTTATATCCTAAAGCACGCAGTCCTATTCTACAGAGCCCGGAACCACGCGGCATAAAATTACAGAGATATTTATAGAAAATGCCTATCCAACTAATAGCAAGTAAGCGTATTATGCTAAACATTTGATTTCTCCTTTCCCGTAATACGTAGAGAGTATAAGTAATGTCAACAGTGAATAATGGAATGTTGTATATAGGTACGTTTATTGACAATGCGTAGTGAACAATCCGCTTACTAAATGAATATTCATAACATATTCAGATATGGTTCGGCATACAGCGTCAAATGGTATAGTTCCCTCGTTTTGTGCCTATACCGATATTGAGACATGGTTATCAAAGCGTTAATACGCCTGAATATGTAGCTCCTATTGTGTAATACTTTGATGTGATATAAGCATGTGATATACATAGGCACAGAAACTATTTATTAAGATGTTTGATTATTATACATAGTGGGTGCTAGCTCCTTCGCTTTTTAGGCAAATGTAAAAATCAAGCAAGGATTTTTTTAAACTTTCTTCTTTTATGCGGAAGCTAGCAACTGCTAAATGTAGCCTTCGAGTACTATGACTTTGACTCTCTCTTCCACTTAGGGGACGTAAAAAATATATGTTTTCTTCAATGTTACGATATTTTGAGTGTTCCTGGTTGTTTCCGTAGCACTTAGCTGTGTATGTATCATACTCTGAACAAAACTCACAAACTAAAAGATCTAGTCACATTTAAGAAATTTAATCATCGGAAAAGGTAACCCGTATAGGTGACGAGCCCGCGGAAGGAGCTTCCACTCCAGTGCCGAATTCCGTATATTTTCATCCGTATCTGCATGTATTTGTATTTACTTGGCAAACGAAATGCTTTTTATTTGCACCTTCCAAGAGAGCAGCCCCTTTTGTTTATGCATAAATTGTTGAATTTGACTCGTTAGTATTTGTTTGTTGCCGTTGAGTGGGAAATAAATGTTAGGCCTGTTACGAAGAATTGCAAATTAATTTTGGTACATTTGTTTAAGCAGCACATTTTAACCATGGAAATAGTTAAAATGTGCTGCCGCCTAATAGTTTTGTACCTATAACATTTGCTTACAAAAAATATAGCTTCTTAAATTTGAATACGGATATTAAATTTAAATTGAATAAATTAAGAAGAAATAGGCAAGATTACTTTAATACCAATTAACAATATCACAACACATTTTAAGTATCAATAGTCAAAATACGCTCACTACAGAAAAATATCGTAATAGTAACAAGAATCTCTAACAATTCTACGAAAAATATAAAAGAATCAGAAGTATTGTTCACCTCAGTATAATATTTATGTCCCAAAGGATTCGTATTCGAGAACCCGACGCCAAAACATATTTTACCAATGGCAGAATTACTTCAGACAAACCGGTCGGGCGCGATAAAATATGGCTAGCTAATAAACTTTGTAAGCGATCGACAAAGGAACTATTTTATCCTTTGAACGGTTCAAGGCTTGACTGAGACTGAGATTCAGTGCAAGTAATGTATTTATTGGACTGATTAAATAGTTTCATTTTAAACTGTTAAATTATTTACAGACTTTAAATCTTATGGAAACAATACCAAATACACTTAGCAAAGACTTATGTTATAAAAGGATCTACATGTGACCTTAAAAGACACCTTTGGGCTAAAAAGAAAACAATAAGAACTAGAAAAATAAGAACAGTAAACAATGGTAGTTAAAATAAATTAGTTGTCATAACAGTCATAGATTAACGTTGAGATGTTTTATCTAAAAAGTTATTGAGATCAAAACGTTGTTTATCGAAAGGATAAAATCACTGCGTTCCTTTCCTGTCGTAAGGCCCCGTTTACACACTATCGCTTGATCGCACAGAACGTCTCGATCTAGATAAACGGAACAGTAGTAACATTGAATAATATGACGTGGCGCTTAATTTTTAAATAATTTAACACGATTCAATTAATATATTTATATCAATTTTCATTTAATGAACTTTTATTCTATTAATGAATATTTTAAAAATTTTACGAATAAAGCAAATTCCTTGCTAGTTAAAAAGCAGTCAAATTAAAAAGTAAATAAATAACTAAATATAAAAGTTGATAGAAAAAAAATATTTCTCGAACAAGTGTAACCCATCACAACATCTGTCTTAATTAATGACCGGCCCCGATGACCGATACAGCGGCTCCATTAACTTAACGAACCTCTGTCAAGGCGTCAGTCAATCATCACCTCTGTTCCGTATCCTTTAACCGAGAAACACTGTTATTACTCTACATGTGTTTTGACACAAATTAACGTAGGTACACGTCAACATAATAATACATCTCACTAAGAAGCGTAAAATACAGTGATTGATGGTTTCAAAATCAGACCTTCAGGTACTTAAATCACTTTTACAATAAATACAAATTCATCACTTGCCTCGTAATTTATTTCTAAAGTCACGTCTACATGTTCTATCTCGTAAATAACGTAAGACACACACTCATAACATAATCGAGCGTGTACTGACTGATATATAGATGGCGCCAATATGCGAAACCAGGAACACGCTCGTAAAGGCTTATTTCACATTTAACCGACCATAAACTATGATTTAAACACTTTGTCGGCTAATAAATATAGCGAATATAAGCTGAAACTTGGTAGTGTCATGTAAATAATTATTGTATGTAAAATATACTTAAGTGGTGATTGATTGATGGTCTTTGTAATAACTGCGCACCTTTTTAGCGTTTCGACGACGAAGATTAATGGAAATTATAATGTAAGGAACAATATACTTATCAGAAATTGATACGGGTGATGGGTGTACAAATGACTGCTTTCATATTCAAGCTAATGTAATAAAATAATAAATTATACTTAAAAATAACTCGCTGTGAAACAAAATATGTACCAAACTACGCAAGTATTTTTTTTAATTTTCCATCTTATATCAAACATCGAAACAGGTTTAGCCAGACGAAAAAATCTGTATTTCGCTAAATATATGGGTTTTCGATAAAGCTAGGGTTAATAGATTGATGAATGGCATATCCTTTGTTATTAACCCAAGATATCACTTCACTACATATTATAAAGTCCCTATTTTCTTTGTCTATATGTACGCGCTAAACTCGAAAAGTTGTAGACAGATTTAAGGTATATGTGTTTATTTTAAAGAGTGTTTTCTGAGGGAGCCTCCAATGGATCAGTGCGCTTATTCTGTTAGTCGCCTTTTACGACATATTGACGTATTGACAAAAAGATGTAATTTTATAATTATACTTTGCTAAAACGTAAGCTAGACTAGCATTATTGTGATAGCTACAATATTCTATTGGATAACTGTCATTGAACGGGGTAATATTGCCCCAACACACTCATCAAACACATCGCCATATAAGCCGAAATTGCCAAGCTATTGCCAGCCTCGTCAACATTCGATTCTGTGTGCTATCTCATTATGCGTCCAATTTTAACCCTGCCACTGAAGCAATATCGAGTTCTCATTTCAATTGCTTGTAAACAAAGCATCCAATGCCAGTGGTTGTGGAATTGTCAAAAGCATCCGTGGACGATGGTTACTTTAGTTAATAACCAAAGATCACATGCAAAAGTTCATGTGTTAGAGTGCGGAGCCAAAAGTTAGGCCATACAACATCACGTCCTTATTCCATGTGGAGTAGTCAGAGCTCTCAGTCTCGACTTAAACACTATGGCTTAATTAAATTAATTTTATAAAACTTTCCCTAAACTTGGTGACTTTTACAAAATGCACGGGAAGAGTGCTGCTGCTCTTGGCACACAATGTTTTTTGAATGAACAGTGTGGAAGTGGTAGTAAGTACGCTGTTTGATACTATATAATATAACACAAATAACTAATTTAAATTTGATTTCTTAGTATTGGAACTTTTATCTAAACTTCTTGATGGTCAGTCAATGTTTAGTGTACTGTTTAAACGGTTAACAAAGTTGATAAGGCATGTGGTCCGATAATGCGTTCCCTGCGGGGGAGATGTGAGTATAAATCATTGCTAAGTGGGATCGGCTCCGATGTGTGAACCCGTAAATCAACCCCCAAATGAGACCCCTCCGACAGTGATGGTGGGCCGTCTTTAAACAAATTAATCGAATGAAACGCCGATTAAGCTGACGGAGCGTTAAATTACTTAATCCAATGTTCATAATTTTAGGTATTAAATCGAAATATTTTCATAGACTTCATTTATTTCGGGAGTTATTAGTTAGTTAATATGCTTTCAAGTACTCCTAATCGAGAAAGATATATACTTACGTAATAGACAGACGTGGATAAAAACTTTTCAAAATTTATGAATGTAAAGTATCATTTATATGCTGTGTTTTGTAGACCTAATAGCTTGAAACTTGAACATATGTAGTTCTAACCGTTTGGGTCAAATAGTCTAATTACTAATGAAGTTATTTAAGGATCGTTGAACTGCCTAATTCGCCCATTTGACCATCAAGTTAACGGTAGTCCAAGGAATAGTTTCATTATAGGAATTCGCGGATTAAGCGATAAACCTAGAAATATGGAGCACTAAACTAGTCGAACGACCGATCGCCCTCCAAGTAAGCTTGCCAGTGTAATTGTTCCGTATAGTCAATTAATTCAAGTGCACTATTAAAGTGGATGGCTTTCCGATCATTATCTATTATCGTGAATAAAACATTCCAATTTGGACATTTATTTTCTCGGAGGCAAACATAACGATCATTTCGATATTGAAATTCTTTGACTTGATTCTTTGTCTGCATTAAAGAATACAAACTATATTAATATAATAAAATATACATGACCATTTTAATAATTATTATACAAAATGTTGGTACAACCCGTAATCAATGTGAAAATTACGAGCTAAAATACCTTTCAATGAATATTGTTAACATCTAAGTATAAGTAAATATATGTTTTACTAAACTATGTCTCTTTGATTGAACTTAAAAATGTAATTCAAAGGGACTCCTTAATTGAGGAAATGTCCGATTATGCAAATCAGCTTTGACTTGCATTAATAATATTATAAAGCAATGACAATACCCAGTCCTATATAATAAAACTCGATCTTGTATGTATTTTCATTGACAATCACAGAGATATACATGTTAGTAGGTATCTAATTTTGGTCGTAAGTATCTTAGTCATCATCTTAGTTTTACCTGCATGTCCTCCATATAATACTCACTACGATCCCTGCATACTGCGTCTTCTGTCGTTTCATGCTGATTCATAACTACTTTCATGCAAGCTCGTAAGTTTTAAGTATTCTTGACCTGGCCCCGGTTTTATCGACTTTAATCAACATCGAAAAATTATAATTTCGAAATTATTATTTTAACTTAATATATGTTCAAGCGTTCATACTCTACCACTGTGTTAGACCGAAGAGAGAGTATATAAGAGTTTATAGCAGGAATATTCACGCAATATGCCATCATAATACACTTTCAATTAAATAACCTGTTTAACCTATTATAGACTATAAAACCGTTTTTCAGAACCACTTAAGGTTTACTACTCTTAGCTTGGGTTAGAAGTAATTACATCTTATGTTAATTATGTTAGTACACAAACTTTACATTATAGGCGCTAAATATTCTATTACGTGTGTGGTCACACAACATTTTATGGCTGGACGTAAGCAGATTAGAGTATGCGTGTACATAATTTTAAACTCCTGACAAAATATGTCATTATTGTCTAATGACTATTAAACTAGAGTCATCACAGGCATTCAGGCGATGGGCTAGCAACGTGGACTTCAGCCAAGAGAGTGTAGGACTCCTGGCAACTAGTGTGCCAGCCCACCCACTAAAACCCATCCGGTGTGCCCTTCTTGCAATTTTGCGGGCATCATGAGATCTCATGGCATTCCACTACAATGCTCTCTGACTCTTCGGCGCGACTTGTCAGGAACTCATACTGTTTAGGCGACCAGTAAGTTACTGGCCACCCTTTTCACTCCAGGATCAATGTTTATACCAACCTGTCACCATATGATTTGTATGAGAAATTCCATAATTAAGCTATCCAGCTAGACGCGCCCTTTCTTGGATAAAGTCTAAGGGATAAAGTCGTGACATACACGTTTGCGTATATAACATACATACATACATACATATGATCACGTCTATATCCCTTGCGGGGTAGACAGAGCCAACAGTCTTGAAAAGACTGAATGGCCACGTTCAGCTATTTGGCTTAATGATAGAACCGAGATTCAAATAGTGACAGGTTGCTAGCCCATCGCCTAAAAGAGGAATCCTAAGTTTATAAGCCTATCCCTTAGTCGCCTTTTACGACATCCATGGGAAAGAGATGGAGTGGTCCTATTCTTTTTTGTAATAGTGCCGGGAACCACACGGCACTACACACATAACTTATACAAAAAATATTTATCTCTAAAACAAGAAATACAACGATCCACCAGATCGTTTTTATTGCATTACAAAACTCTAACCTGACGAATGGTCCCACATGAATGAACGTCACAAAAGTCATTATGCTATTAGCAGTTGGGAACTAGATGGCAGCTAGTAAGTTGCGTGTCAAATGATCCTAATTTACTCATGTGCAAAAGTAATGAGTTTACGTGATCACTCCTCTATTTAGCGGCGCCTCTGAGATTAATGAGTGCAATATATCCGAATGCTTGGCATCTTCGCGCTAGAACTATTAAAAAAATACTTAGAGACATCATAGATATCTCTTACAGGGTTAGTAAAATTGTTACGGGACTCGACGTCGCTTATTTCGCAATTTTTACAGCCTACATACATTCATAAAATAACGCCTTTTTCCCGTAAGGGTAGGCAGAGAATACATCTTTCCACTTGCCACGATCTCTGCATACTTCTTTCGCTTCATTCACATTGATTATTCTCTTCATGCAAGCTTGGTGGTTTCGGGTACAGCCTGTCTGACAGCAATTCTAAAAACTAAAAAAGACTATTAAAATCAAGCTTAAGATGCGTCATGCGCAGAAAGGCACACGTTTTAATCCCACCTAGTCCATGTACCAATGACAATTTTTGAAAGTCATGTACATTCGTTTGAATATTAACCTATGCTCTTACGGTGAAGGAAAACATCGTTAGGAAACCTGCAAATTCAGGAATCTAGATGGTGACCATGATGGATCAAATACGGGTTTGGTTTACCTGCGAAGGTTGCAGAGATCAGATGGGAGTCGCTTTGTGACTCACCCAATCCAGGATCCATAGTTAAAGGCATGCCCCGGACCTCTCCAGAGTGGTGAGGATGCAACCGTGACTAAAAAAGCCAGGAGGAAGAATCTTTTACCCGCAGCTTTGTCCGCTTCATAATGAAATAACGTATGTTAATAAAATAAAAATAATTTAAAATTTATTAAGTACCTTTATTTGAATACTGAAAGAAATGGACTATAGACTTGTTCGTATACGCACGCAATCAGTGATATGAATGGGTGTTACATTGGGTGCGCAGACGGACTTTCTTCAGTAATTGACTCAGTTGCGACGCCCAGATGGCTCGACATTTTTATGTTTTGATTACTCGCTACTTGTAGCATTAGTCATAAAAGCATTTTTGTTTGTTGTGTAATGACCAGTTAAGAGGAAGATGAATTATTTTGCTTATTTTTTTTTGTTATTTGTGCCCATATGAATTACATATTATGTGATTCTATAAACAATAATGGCTCCACATTTAGACCTGGTGGAAAATCTGTCTGTTTTTCTACATGTGGTTAAAAAAACAACAGATTCGAAAACTAAAATATACCTTTTTGTTCTCACATTTGTTCTACCTTTTTGGCGCACAAAGTTCAATGTATTGCCTGCTTGCTTCCCTTTAAATACAGATAAAGGTTAAGTGGGCTGTCTGTTTCACTTAAATCGTTGCCCGAAGCTCGGCGGCGAACGGTGGCCGCCACTTGTTTACAATATTATATTATTATGACGGTAACCCTGAGGCTGAGACTAAACAAAAATGAAACGCAGCTTTTACAAATTGCATTGTAAGTATTTTCATTTTGGTATGTTTATGTGATTTTATTTTCTTTTGTGTTTGCGAGATATTTTTCATTTAACTCATAATGAGATTTTTAAAGGTGGTATTTCAACTCAATACATACTTTGTGCATATCACCTCTATATTTCGGAACTGTTGAGTCAGCTCCCAATCAGCTGGGTATCATCTTCGCGTAGAGGCTCAGAGTGGAGAGTTCAGAACTTACATTTAAAAATACTTCTAAGAACTAAACATGAATACACGAAGACACTAGAGTATCTCTCTGTAATCTCTTTAAATAACGATAACAACCAAAATATTAACCGCCCAACCCCCAACCGAATCTTCGAAATTTGAATGACAAAATTGTATTTCAATATTGTATTGTTGAAAATAGTTTCGTCGTTCGAGGCTCGAGGGCTCTCGGCGGCACTCGGCTGGTCAACTCAATACACACTCACCGCAATCGTTTTCACTGCCGGCGAGATTGCTTAGCTTGTTCGTTCTGATTGAATTCACCCGAACGACCGCCGCCGACGCCTGACCCGGAAAATTAACTCAACGAGATAAATGCCGATATGTGTCAAGTGTTTACCGGGGTAAATGAATCGACTTTTCTAGGTATTAGGAGTATTGGCGACTGTGTTAAGCTTCGATGCTGGTCTGCCAGCGAAGAAAAACTCTTCCCGTGCAGATTGTAAGAATCGATCAAAGAGAAGGACTTATAAACTGGGGATTCTTCTTTTGCTATGAGCAAGCAACCTGTCACTAGTTGTATCTCAATACTATCATAAGCCGTTGCCTTTTCGTTCTTTTAAGACTGTTGATTTTGTTAACTCCGTATGACCGTGAGGACTTGGTTATATGAGTGTCCGTCCGTATATGTCCGTGTTAAGATAGGTAGGTAAAAAGGTTTTTCCTAACAGATATAAAACAAAAAAAAGGTATATTATTTATTTCCTTGTTACCAAAGCTACATTAAGAAACCCAATTTACACTGTAAGCTTGTGAATAATAAAAAGACAATTTATTTAATTGGTGTTTAGTAAAACAATCGTTTAATCTATTTACATAGCAGCGAGACCATCCTGGCTATAAAATTAAAGCGAATGCTCGGAAACCGACGCTTACGTAAAAGAATTGCCAAGAATCATAAAAAGGAGAAACAATGTACAAAGTAATGTTTTTACAGTGCGCTATTAATCTGTGCGCTGAATAGGGTCAGTGCTTTCGAGTGTGAAATCTCCATGGTTTTATAGTGGTATAAATGAAGCAATTAACACAATAAGTACCTATGCAGTGTGTAAGTTACTGCTGTTGTTTCATCATAATAATAGTTTACTATTGCGATAAGTCTGCAGAGATATACATACATACATAAATCACTCCTCTTTTCCGAAGCGGTAGGTAGAGACCACATCTTTCTGCAGAGATATGGTGGTGCCAATTCGAGATAATCCAATATGGCAAAAGAATAGCTATGTCTTAATTAAAAATTACTCGTAAAAACAGAATAAAACAAAGTTCCCGGATAATTAAGTCGGGCAAAGGTACTAATGCATGGACTCGCATAGTAAGTTTTTATACTTGCAGTCTCGTTAGCGCGGGACAGAGCGTTTGTCACCTCTACGAGGGAGGCATTCATTTCTTTGCTTTGCAAACGCAAGTGTGAAATAAGATGAAAACAGAAATCATTATTTATTCGCTCACGAGTAATTACCAAATGATAATGACGTATACACCAATTAGAAACTTATTTAGCTGACGATTTAACTCCTTATTTATTGACTAACTGTTTACTGTTACCTGCGACTTTGTTCGACGTCGACCTTCGAAGAAAAGTCGACCTTCTGAATTGACCTTTAAAGGACAGGAGTGAGAAGTTGCTGCATACCAGTTTTTAATTTAAAAACCGTATTCAAATCGGAGCGATATTTTTTGCGTGATACTATTACCAACATACAGACAGACAGAAATAAGAAAAAATACATAATTTTGGCTTCTTTTGTCCTATATGTTACTGCAAATGTACATTTACATTGAATAAAACAGGATACCTACTCAAAACTATATACCTATATTTGTCCATAAATTTTATTGTGTATGAGAAAGAAAAATCATACATTATACACAGAAGTATACAAATATTGACTTATGTCAATTAGGGATTCATATTACGCGTCTGGGTAGGTACACCCATAGTATTTCATCCAAATCCACTCAATAGTTTTAGCGCGAAATAGTAAAAATCACACAAACATGCTCACAAACTTTAGCATATAATATAATTAAGTATTATTAAGACCGCTTCCTATCTGTTCTATCGTTAATTTGCGCCGCAGTGGAGTGACGCATAAATTGAAAGAGGCTTACCAGACATCGCTGTTTGTGCCGCGCTTGTCGCGAGTCGGAGAGCCCGCTGTCAATATTTAATGGCTTTACCCTGTGTCTACTCGCGAGGTCAAGGTATTCATATTTCCGAGTATTTCATACAAATGAATCGTTATTCTATCACGTATTACTATCCACAACCCACGTCCCCCATAATAACGCATAGGCAATGATCGAGCTCAAAGTTCTAGCCTACAGATCACTTTAAATACTTGAGATTTGTACGCAACTTATCTGGGAACATTACAAACGACAAGGCCCACCTAAATTTGTTTTCACGTTTCACATAGGTATGTTCACACTAATTTTTTTATGTAATAACAAATCAAAAATTTCTTGATTTTTGTTTCTCATAGAACAGACTTTCTATGTTGTAAACCTTAAACCCTAATTATCTTTAAAATCTAAGAGCTACGTTTCATTAAAGTTGCAGGTGGTAATGCGTGCTTCTATAAACTCAATTTAAAGCTTAATTTTTGTAGTGCGGTTGGATGGAGCAGCCAATGAAACAGAAACGTAAAGGACTCCCAACTAAGATATAAGGTACCTTAGCTTTGAACTTTGCTTTGATCAGAAGCGAACGATGTGTGTAATCTCGAGATGTGGACGATAACCCAACGTATACTTGTCGACGTATTCAAACTTATTTTACAAAAATCATTTACACATTTAACCAGATTTGTGTATTGACAGCCATCAACTTTCACAAGCGATTTGTACTATACATTTAAAAATTGTTTCCGTCCACCTTTTTTAAGATTTGTTACATACGAATTTCCAATAACCCTTATCGAATGTTAAATATTCCAGTGACTGGCCCGTAGGCTTTTTCATTTTTAAAATTCCCTTGTGCTATATACAGTAGACGATTACATACGGCTTACTGCGAAAGGTGACCGTTGAAATCTTTTTTATAACAATACCTCGTAGCAAACGTAGCACATCTACGAAATTCCGATCTAATCGAAAAACAACACGGCTGTCCTTTACTTTTTGTTTCTCAGAAGAAAATTGAATATAAATAGATTCAGACCCTAAGATAAAAAAGTAGTTTAATGTTTTCTGTCATAAAGTATCGTTGGACGATGCAATAAAACCTTATACGGTTCAATAAAAATAATGCTAGCATATCTGCCACACTGAGACCACCTACAAGTTTATTGTTACTTTAGAGTAGCTGTATCCAGCGGTTATAATGATCTCAAATTTACACGAATATGTACTCAAATTTCTACCAAACAGTTACCAAATAACTAAAAACATATATGAACTTTTTTTATTTATTTTTCTTAAACTTGTTCTACTTACAGAGAAATATATTTTGTGTCAATTTATTTTATTAATACAAAATCTCAGTGCCTAAATTATTTTTGATATAGAAATTATGACCATTAAAATGTATAAAATGTAAAAATGCAAAAATATATTCTAAGTTACAATTTATGCTACTTATCGCATTGGATTTTTAACTGTATTGTTTGACTAAGTTTTGGATAAATAAATATAATTTCACTAGCTTTTGCCCCCGACTTTGTCCACCTTTAATCTCTACAAGTTTAAAATTATTATATAATTCCAATGTCCAAGCTATATTACTGCGTAGTTTTATAAAAGCCGTTCAGTAATTATTGCGTGAAAGAGCAACAAAGACACATACATCCTTACAAATTATCGCATTTATAATTAAAGTAGGAATAGTAGGATTTATAAATTCAAGTCAGTGTTCAATATGTAACTTCCCAATAGTTTTTCTTTGGCAAGAATACCGACGGAGGCGGCAAATTCTCTTTTGGTTTTCTGCCAAAAATGCTCTCACTTACGATATAATGTTGATGAGAATATACGACATACCTGAAACAAAAGAAAAATGTTCACGTTAATAATTAAAAGTTTATGTTATTACTATATTACATACAAACACGTCTACATTCCTTGCGAGGCAGACACACCCAATAGTCTTGAAAGGACTGAAAGGCCATGTTCAGATGTGAGATTCAAATAATGACAGCCCGACGCCTAAATGAATTTGATATTGAAATGGTGAATATTATATTAAGTACCTAATAATCATTACTCTTAATTTAATATTTACCATAAGTATTTACCGACATGTACTCTTTGTGTATAAAACATGTATTTTCTCTTATTAGTCCACATTTATAGGTCAACGTGAAAAAGCAAGCTTTGTTTAAACTCTCTGATTACTTCAAAGCCAAATATCTCTAATAGTAGAATTTCTTTACTACGTGTACTAAGTAACATAAATTTAGCTATTTACTGCTAAGCCAAATTTATACCTCTGATAGGAGTTTCAACTTAAGCCTAATATCCTTCTCGACCAGATAGGATTTGGTGAAAACGTAATTTTTATAATTATCATTTCATCGAGCCTTCTTTAATCGGTGCCGATTTAGAATAAAACAACTCCATCTTCATCATCATCTCCATCTTTCCCATGAATGTCGTAAGAGGCGACTTTTGTAATAATCATAATCCCATAACCATAATCTTGGAATATCTCTTATAGGCAATGGACCAGCAACCATATAACTGAAGCCATACAGCTGAACGGGGCTCAGTCTTTTCGAGACTGTTGGCTCTGACTACCGCACAATAGATATAGACCTGACTATATGTATGTGTGTATCGTTTAAGCCTAAAGTGTAAAATCATTACGTTAGCAATTCTATGTACTTAAGTCTATTTTTGGCAGAAGTAATGTGGTCTGGGCTTCCAAGCGTTAATATATGGAACTGACTAGTCGGATTTTAGTTGGGAACGGGTTTAAACGTTTTGCACGTTAGGCTCATTAATCTTAGCCAGTTATCTTGAGAGGGACGCCGTTTATCTATAGGTTAGGTATTCCTGTAGATGTACTTAATGCTGCAATTTGATATTCCAGAATAATGGCGCAGTTAGTACTAACTAGCCCGGATTATACAGAGCTGGTTCGACGACGTAACTTCGGGTAATATCACTTTAATACGGTTACCAGTTTGCCCCCGATCCAGTATCTCAGTTTATCTGGTATGTTAATAGGTCCATATTTACTTGTTACGTCCAAAATGTATGGGGACACAAAAGATGGCAAAGGAAGCGATGTACGCTATAATTTAGCGCACAGTACTACTCCATTCTAAATGACTATTTTTAAATTATATCAATATTTCAAAAACATTTTTAATTGGTTACGTAATTAAACGAGAATGTATGTATGTACTTATGTACTTACCCTCGCCTAATTCACCATTCATACAAAATAGGTGTCTATTCATTCGAAAACTACACCAACACGTAAACAAACATTGTGTAAATAAAATCATTATAAAAAACTTTTATTTAAGTGCCCTAAAAAGATCAAACATACAAGTCAAACAAAATAAAAGCTTTTTTAAAGTCAAATTCTTAGATATCTTAATAATGTTTCTCTTATCGTGAATAACAAAGTTTTAAGAACATATTATTTTTTTACAAGTTAAAAAATAAACCTAAGCGAAATTTTCTGTGTTCAAATTTAGGCAATAAATTGTCGCATGACATGCCACAAATACCGTTTGCCTAAAAGCAATTATAGCATCGTTCAGTGTCCATTAGTGCATGTTCAATTCTTCATTATGACGCCGAAGCGTGAGTGCGACACTGGTTATTTGTTTCTCACGCTCGCACCCGCCCACCGGACCTTCGTATGCAAACTCAACTCGACTACACTTAAGCTTGTAAACCACGGAGATATTATGTTAATACATAGCTCTTGAAGGAATACAAACAACAGCATTTAAGCAAAAAAAGTCGAATGGCACCTAGCTGATTAAAGAAATAAATAACGAAAGAAATATTTAGTAGAGATCATTAAAGGAAACGCATAAAATCACCAATTCAATAAAAAATTTAATTCCCAATTAAACGTTCAAACATAAAGATCAAAGGTGAGCTACTATACAGTTTAAAATGTTAATTCGAATTCATTATTACGCCAACAAAATATTTGCGTTAAAACAATTTCCCAATAAAGGTTTCACAAACGTTCGCTGTATATCTGTTACATCTCCCATCAACGTGCAATGTTCACCTAACAATTCCCAACTTCGGAACTCATTTCCATTACGTTATTGACACTTAATAACGACTGCGATCGGGAGAAACGTGCCGACTGTAAAACAAATCAATTAAGGTGTTTGGTCTAACACTCGTTGAATTTCGACCGCAGATAGTGATGGCCATAAGTGGGAGCCACTTAGATGCATCCAGTAATAAACTGTCACGCCGTTAACACAGTCTCCAAACAAGATGTTCTGTGAGTCATAATCGAACAAACTTACCAAATAAAGCCAGCATCGGTTAGTAGGATTGCTTTTAGTGAGGAAAAAGTAAATAAAATTCCTTAAAGTAAAAAGAGAAAGAATTGAGAGAAAGAATCTCTAAGGATACTCAGCGTTTCATTGCCGCTCACAATACGGGTATTTACAAAGGAAAGTCGCGGAAACACTTTTAGGGGTGAGCCTATTGATCTCATTTTGTCGTCCGTCTATATCCGTCTTTCCTAGTAAAATATATAATCGGATCATGCATTGCTGGTGCCGGCATAACAAGCTTCCCAAATGTATTGTATAGTGACTATAAAGCGACTAGGTGCTAGGTAACGGTTTTCTTAAATAACTCCTCGTCTTGTATATTCACCGACCAAATCTAAAGAAGAAAATTCGTTCTTTTTTTAATAATTTTTTCGGGATCGAGTTCATAGACGAACCCTGGGCGCTTAGTGAGGATGAAAACGCCAGGAAAATGGTAAATGGTAAGTTTGTACTTAACAATATATTTATTAACAGAAAAAAAATGTAGATATTAGGCCGAACATAACGTACCAGTATTCAATACTGATGGAACAGAAAATGAAGTGGAAAAGACTAATATCAAAGTTTAAAGCACAGCCAAGGATATCCAGTCATTATTTTATAAATCGCGACCACCGAGGCGTATTTTACAAAAAGCATAATGAAGAAGACTCGTTTACTAGCTATTCCGTAGTTATATATATATATATAGAATAAGATTGTAAATTTCGCAGCCTTTCTAGAAAAGCGAGGATTCAACCGGGACCAACGCCAGAAGAATGATTAGTATAATTTATTAAATGAAATATTTATTTGGAAGTGGAAGAGATTAACGGCCTCTGTGGCGCAGCGGTAGTTCGCTTGTCTGTAACACCGGAGGTCGCGGGTTCGAATCCCGGCCAGGGCATGATGAGAAAAGAACTTTTTCTGATTGGCCTGGGTCTTGGATGTTTATCTATATAAGTATTTATTATAAAAATATAGTATCGTTGAGATAGTATCTCGTAACATAAGTCTCGAACTTACTTCGAGGCTAACCCAATCTGTGTAATTTGTCCCGTATATATTTATTTATTATTTATTTATCTGTATGAAGCAAATGGAAATCAATAGTCTCTACCTACGCCAATGGGAGACCGGCGTGAAGGTATGTTTGTATAACCTAAGCATATCAAAGTTTAACTCGTATTTCTCAGAAAAGGCAATACTAACAGAGCAAAGGTGCTAGGTGACTAAATTACTCCTCTTCTCTGAGGTAGGTAAAATACCTATCTACTTGACACAATATCCTTGCATCAGCTTGCTTCATTAAAATTTAGGTTTACTCTTAACCTGACCCTTCACGAAGAACGTCCACGATTAAGTTTACCTACACTTCATCTCAAATCTAGTGATAAATATGAATCATAGCTCATCGCTTTTATAATCATTACATCAATAGGTCACTGAGGTAAAATAATGAGTGAGTCACGTCGAGGGAGGAGCGGTGTGGGCGATCCGGTCCTCACAACAAATTACGTTTACCTAGTACGACGTAGTAGAAAGCTAAGCAGGTATCCTGAGAGTAAATAATACAACGCTTAGAAGCGAGATCTTAGTCGTTAGTTTCACTTATTACAGTATCATAAAATGTTATGAGTACTAAGCCCATGATTGGGACAGCGTTTGTTGTTAGATTAACGTTTGTATGAATTCTTGCCTCTTGTTCTATGTATGTCCCAGTGTCAATAACTATACCAATTAAGTATACACAGCATTTTCGACCAATAAATAAAATCCTTGGATAGCCAGTAGATTTGACGACCTTTACGGGAGGTAATTGAGAGGACGATTCATTATTGATTACTATTCTAAGACTTTGCATATTTCCCACAAATATAAATATTGTGATACAAAAATGGTGATCTTTAATTGTTAATTTTCACAATGATTGGCATGGATAAGAATAACTCATTTTATTTTTATGTTTCAAATTTATAAAATATTGTTCTCTTTATTTTTACCAACACATAGTTTTTTATTTAAATTCCGGCTAATTTTCTTATAAATACATATATAATACATATAATCACTTCTTGATCCCATACGGGGATCCCAAATCTAGAACAAACATATCCTTATTTTTTTTTTTATGCTGACTGAGTTAAAATGAATTAGTTTCTGGATACCATTACATTTTTACAAATTATTACAAAATATCAGTTTCCTCAAAACTGATTATTATGCTTATTTTATACCACCTTCTCAAAACTAATACCTATCTATAAACCAAGATTACATGTTACATTATCGAAATAATAAGCATTTACACGAGGAAAACATAGATTATTATCTCGTAATTGCCCTAGAGATCCTGGCTATTATGTACACTAACAAACACTTAATATCTATCTACTGATGACCCAGATCAAACACCAATTGTTATTATAGTGATCAGATATATCTTCAAGTATGTTAATATAATAGGATATTAGTTTATTCAAATAATTTTGTGTTTATTATCAGTGTTTGTATGTATATAAAGAATTTATTCCCCAATATTGCGGCTTATGGGTCACCAACCTTTTTCCAAGGCTTCGCTTGCTCTTAAGCATTGTAAGAGTTACTCTCAAAACAATCAACTAACTATTATTCAACTTAGTATCAATGCTGGTCAAGAATAGTGAGTAACAGTGAAAAAATATACTCATAACCCGATGGAGGTTTCACAACTCGGCATTATATCGAACAAGCATAATATTTAACACTATGCAAGAAATGTGTTTCAAGTGATTTGCACTCTCGGTGACCACAAACGTGATACAATAATGCTTTCATGGGATAACGTACTGACATACAAATTCACTTAACATGTCACCCACGCCTTCATTCGCGCCTACAGAGCGGCTACTTTTTATATTTTAACTGTAAACAAAATTTACCTAAATTACAGAAAATATGTATAAAAACATAAGTGTGTAGGTATTTGCTGACTATGATTACTCTAGTGGTTATAGATTTCATATCTCTTGCTAACTTAATTTCTTGGTTTATATCGGGAATAAAAAATAAACACAGTACGAAACCGTAATAGTACTTAAGAAGAGCGAGAAGCCTAGGTGAAACAGAATTATATGGCGAAAGGCCGGTCATTAGGACGTTATATTAATTCTTCAGTATAGCTATAAAAACAACTATCACTTTAATTCATTAGAAACATTCACACTACACAATCCTTTTACGAGCCATCAAGCAATTTATCTATTAATCCAAAACGACAACTCTTCACACGTAACTTTATTTCTATTTTATTCCCACGCTCCGGCAGCAAAATGCCGAGCCGTAAAAATTTTAGAACAATACTCTTTCCTGACATTTTTTATTGTGCCATTAAATAAATCTGTCTCGACAGATTGTATTAATTGGTTGTAATAAAAATTGAAAAATACTGTAAGCTTATCGTGCAATAATATCACAATATTTTTATGATTTTATATTAATTATATATTTTTTTGGCTCCAGAAAACTTTGTTATTGATTTATTTCCAAAAAGGGTCTTTAGGGGTTATTTTACGTTTATTAATCATAATTATATATTAGGTCATAACCTATGATCTTTAATGTTACGGGTATATTATATCTTCAACTTTCTTAAATGTCTAAAACTCAATAGTGATGTAAAAACCTAATTGCGTTTGACGAGAGTCCCCCGAGATGGGAAAAAGCAGGGCGCAGCTCATTATTTATTTTTGTGGCTCAAAGGATGAGTTTGCGCTTTACCTTACTGCTTGTGAAATCGTGCCAACTAGAGAAAATTTTGTAAAAATACACGAGTAGTGTGTACTTTACACTTTCCTTTTCTACGTCTGCATTTACAAAATATTTTATTAGGATTAATTTTCTTAGCATAAGAATAAGAAGTACTTTTGATTTGATCCAATGGACATCTACTGTTACCAACATCGGTAGTCACTACTAACCCAAAATCATACAACTTATACCTTCAATATTTACTTCTACGAGGCTAAGCCGCACCATTTATGACCAAAGAACTCACTTAGCACAGTTTTATTATAGCGTCAGTCTGATCGCATTCGCAATCGCACCTATTGAAACATACAGTTATAAAGTCTACTGAGAACAGTGTGTTCCTACTGACTGACATAATATAAGTTCATGCTATAAAATTACATGCATACATATAGTCAAGTCTATTCCCCATTCGGGGTAGACAGAGCCAACAGTCTTGAAAAGACTGATAGGCCACGTTCAGCTATTTGGCTTGGTGATAAAAAAGAATCGCAAGTTAATGAGTCTATCCCTTAGACGTTAGAGGGAATCTCTTTCCCTTGGATTTCGTAAAAGTGGTCCTATTCTTTTTTTGTTTTGATGCCGGGAACCACACAGCACATTATGCCCACGTACGTACGACACTATAAAAATTATTTTATTATTTTTACTATACCACCGTATTGTACTCGTAATTTCTTTAATCGCTTCAAAGACCTGTGCACAAATGGGCTTTAAGCAGAGCACACAATAATCAGAAAATTCTATAGCAGAGTAGAATTCGGACCTGTGATTAGAACCCACCGACTACTTGCACGGCTGGTTTTTAAATCATTTTAAGTCAAAACAATATTTGTGTTTGTTTTGAAATTAACCTGAATTTAATAATGGGTACACATTTGCATTATGAGTGAAGTGAAGGTTCATTATGCTGACTGAATTTCCCGCCGATGAAGTTAAATAGACATGGGAAAAAAGTGTGTACTAAACAAATCGACTCTTTCTAATTTATTTCAATTGGTAGCGGCCTCGACCAATATTTTAATAAGCAATTTGCATTTGCATACAAGCTTCTATGGCATAATCCGGTCAGTGGTCAGTCTTTGTTTTTTTTCAAACATACGTATGTAAAGTATGCATTTTGATTGAAGTTTGGAACAAAGTTCAATTCTATTTAAATTTTGTCCATCTCATGCAAATATAACGCAACAGCATCTTAGAGCCGCGAACTTCTCAATATAACTTTTTGAGTAGTTTTGAATTCTAACAACATTCCCGGATGTTTCTCAAGATTATTAGAATATCAAAATTAACGTTTACATGTTCTTGTTTATGACTTACTTAGACATAATTATGACGTAGTTCTCTTGTTCTGACATCTGTAAACTCACCAAGAAGTACGTTATTATGAAATACTTTATTATTCTCGAGCTACGTTTGAAGATGTTGAATAAAATAACAATCTCTACCGCCCAAAACCATCAAATTATCTCAGAACAAGGGAACAATATAGATCTATAAATTTGTTTTATTCAGGCATAATGGAACGATAAAATTCTATAGCGATATTACTCCAAATTAACCGCTATCGAAATATTGAATGAAACATAAAGGAATATTTAAAATAGCTATATTGTGTGCCAAGAAATTGAAGTCCTCGCTCGAGTAAATTGTATGGTGTGCGGTCAAGTTCGTAACGTGTGTATGTTTGTTCAAATTTGAATCTTATTCTGTAAGTATTAAAAATGATGTAAAAGCTTAAGAGTAGGTCGCCGCCCACATAGCGGTTGTACCGACTTTGGAGTCCGTAATAACATTGCAAATAGGCTATTTAAAAAATAACCCATTGTTCTTATCGAGCATTTAGAAATAATGACGGAAAGAAATAAAATCTTCCGTCTCATAAAAGTCTGAAACAGTTAAAAGCATTTCGTGAGATGAAAGATTTAAATATTTTCTAACCTAATCGTTCTTAGAATAAATAATAAGTAAGATGACTAAAAATAATTTAATGTAGTTTATTTTTATCATTTAATGATCAGGCCATAATTACTCAATATAGCTTCAGGGCTTGAAAAGTACCTGTGTATTCTCTAATGACAATGTCGATACGTCAGTGACAAATTGTTATGTTTATTGATTATGATTAGTTATTAATATTTCACACCTGCTGCCACAAATTATTATTTGAATAGGCATTTTGTCACATATAAAAAAATACTTTTATGCAATAAATAAATTCAGTTAACTATAAGACTAATTTAATTTAATCATTAACAAACCGACACGACCGACCGATAAATAACTTATAATCAAATCTTCTTTGCATATAGAAATCTGAAATTTGTCATGGTCACTTGGAAACATCCCAAAATTCCAGCAGAAACGAGAAATAAAAAAGCCTTACGGGAGCGGAGCTGCGGACATAATCTAGTTTTTCTCCTTCGTCCTGGCTATAGTCCCGATAACATCCTCATCGCTTAGGAAAAGAGCCATTTGAACATAGAACATTTACTGAGTAAGTCAGGTTTTTACACAAAGCGTCTCCCATCCGTCTCCCAAACTCCCATCTGAACTCCTCGACCTTTGCAAGGGAACCTAAACCCGTATTAGATCATAATTAAACATTTTGCTCAATGAATGTGCAGGTTTTTTTCCGGTAAGAGCATCACTTTATATTCTAAAGAATGTACGTAACTTCAAAAAAGTTATTGGTTCTTGACCGAAGTGGGATTTGAAACTGTTCGTGAAAATCACGAATATTAACCGAGCACCTTACCATTTGACCACCGACGCTCTTAATCGGACATAATTTAGTATAATTATACATAATCAATAGTAATACTCGTAATCTCTATCAATGTTCCTCCATTTATTGTGATTATATATTTTACCAGGGAATTTAGAATGTATCCATTATAATGTAAACTTTTACCCCACACACCCCCCAGTAAGTGGAAAGTTAGACATTTACTTAACTCCGCATACAATAGTCACGTAGTATTTCCAGCAATTACAGCGCTGTTCGTGTGTAGATAAACGCAATTTGTCCAATAACTAACAGCGCCAACAACGAAAGTTTAACAATGAGCATATAACTTTATAACTTGTGTGCCGTACTCACACAGACCGCCACCTCGATGTAAACATTTACCTTTCAAAGCGGCATTTACTCTGTCCAAATCGTAAAGCGACAGTGGAAGAGGCTCGTTCAACAGCCTCAAACGCCGTTTGTTCCCACTCTTTGAGTCTTCGTAAAAACCGTCACTCAAAAATATCCCAGAAGAATGTCTATACAGCTTGTAAGCACACTTATTCGTTCGGAGCCAGTCAACAAACACAATTGCTCCATTCAAACTGCGCTCGTCTCCTGAAAATACGTGACTTCTCAACTCGGCCACGTTGCCTTTCATAACTAGCCGTACGTAGAGTTTATATGTCATAAATACTTTTACATTGGGCTTGAAGCCACGTTTTATCTTCTTTACGCTCAGCACCCGCGCTGTGAAAATATATTTGGATTCAGACACCGCTGACGACAAAATCTCATAGTCATTAGTTATCGTCTCGTTTAAAACACATTTGGGAGCTTTCGTGTTTTTCTTTTGGCGAAAACTGGCTCGCTTCTTGACAACGCCCCTTAAATGGAAATGCGCATGTATTATCGTGATGCAGTACAGCAATAACACTAAAAGCTGTAGCCTCATTTTTACAGCAACCATTTATGTCAGTCACGAGTCTGTTTAAATCGAGTCATTTCAGCGTTGTTATTTATGAAGAAACTTTGATCGGAGGAGTCGTAAACGCGGCGGTCAGAAGGTTACGAAAGCAGCTTTGGCGCCACCGAGACGCGTGCGCCAGCGCAGCCTCGCGCGTAGACTGGAGACCTCGCAATTCAATGCAACCTTCATCAACGTAAACAAACGTAGAACTACGTTACGACTTTACGAGTAATAGAAAAGTGTTGCCTTTTACGGTCGGTGCAAAAAGCATCGGTGAGTTATCATGTAATCGAACGTTTCGCCTGTCGATGTTTGGGTGTGTGATGGGTGGGCGACGTGTCGGCCGAATTCGAGGCACAAGTTAACAGTTATTGCCGAACGGCCGGCGCCTGAATATTCATGCCGGCTGGGGTGGCACTCGGGAAACTTCTGTCGCGTTTTATACCAGACCACTTAGCATACAGATGTTCTTTAAAGCTTACATAGGAATCGGTACACTAATGATAATCCTTTAAATAAAATCAAGATCAATCTTTGTAAGTAAAATAATCCATGAATGCACTGTTTTCTTCTTGTTATAAAAACTTCCTAAGACGATTGATATGTTTAATATAATATATATGAATAACTTTTAATTTTAGTCACATTACAAATAGTTTGCTTATAGTAACTTAGCGCATTCTATCACATTGCAATTGCATTATTTAGAAATTAAAATGAAAACTCTTTGAAGATCTGTAATTTACTCTACAGCAAATAGTATTATTAGTGATAATAATTACACCATAGTATGAAAAACAATAAAGCTACAGTAAATAAAATCCTAGAAACTTACAAACGTAAAGCTGTATTGCCTCTAAACCTATATTATCTGCTAAGGAACAAACCCCAATAAAGACGATTTATGCTTATTAAACTTATACGAAAAAATTAAAAGATGAAAATACTAAGTCCAACAAATATTAAGAGCATTTTTACGAGTGCCAGGTATACACGTATTTGTTTGTCGTCACGTACATAGACGATTGCGAGTGCTTGCTAGAGGAATTTGGAAAGTGGTACACGCGTGGGCGGGCTGGTCGCAGCCCGCTTCTTGACGAATCTTTAACGTCGCCTTTTATTTTTTATAACATTTTTCACGTGCTGCAACCGATCTATTTATATTATCGTCTACAGTTACGAACTTAATCTTGATAGAAAAGTTAGGAATTTGATACATAGCTGATTCATCTTTCCGACTCAGAATTTTTAACGATGACAGACAATATCAAGGTGTTATAAATTTTCTGCTGATTTATACTGCCACGTGCTTAGTGCTAGTTAAATAAAAGTACTAGTATTTGCAGCGAGATATGGCATCACCCCAGTGCCTAGAGACATTTTATACTGCCAACTGAAGCCTCGAGTCATTAATTAATATAATGGCCGATAAAGTCAAAGAGTATGCAATCAGTGCCATCGTGTGTGGTGTACTGGTATCATGACGAATGCAGTTGGTCATTACTTTCTCTGTACTGTATAACGTCTCTTGCGATTCAAACTGCAGATACAATACATCGACCAATCGCAATAGTTTACGATATAACACTTATTGCGATACATTTAGGTCTATCTTCAAAAATCTCAATTGTTCAGCGAGTTGGATCGCGTGAGCGTCTTCAGTATGCAGCGAGTGTAATGAAGCAGATTGAATCACATACATCTGCGGGTCTGTATTTTATCTCGAAGAATTCTCACGGATTGTGCGGCCTTTGATAAGGATCGCATCGACGGAGACGCCTCTACTAACTTAACTATGAAGCTGGACACAGCAACAGAGACTGATGAAGTTTTAAGATACGTATGTATGCGAACCATATACAAAGCAGTGAAGTAAGTAAAAGCGCCAACGAGCGCGATACTCATCTCGCCTCCGGATTATGCGAGGCTTAAATTGGATCTTCTTGGAATTTTTAGGTTAAAATGTCTTTCGCAATAAAATTTATTGCGGGGTGTTTGACTCGGAATAAATTCTAGTCGTGACCCACAGCGAATTCAATTAAAGACCATCTTACTGTTGATAATATTATTTACATTATTTTGTCCCTGGAGGATTTGAGTAGGATATTTTTTTAATTAATTATTTACAAGTGCCGTGTGGTTCCCGGCACCAACACAAAAAAGAATAGGACCACTCCAGCTCTTTTCCATGGATGTCGTAAAAGGCGACTAAGGGATAGGCTTACAAACTTGGGATTCTTTTTTAGGCGTTGGGTTAGCAACCTGTCACTATTTGAATCTCAATTCTATCATTAAGCCAAAAAGCTGAACGTGGCCATTCAGCCTTTTTAAGACTGTTGGCTCTGTCTACCCCGCAAGGGATATAGACGTGACCATATGTATGTATGTATGTATTATTTACAAAAAGTATGTGCGTAAAATTAAAATGAGTTTACATATATATTTTTGTTAATAATACTTTGTTACTTTTATTGAAGTAAAATTAAGGATCAAGGAGATCAAGCGAAACTAGTGACAATCACAATTAAAGCGAACATAATGACAATAAGTAATAATTTAAAAAGGTCACTTAATAAGTAAAATATTTTTCTAACAACTTCACGTTAGTGTTCGCATAGTATAATTTGCATATTATTTATTGCTCACAATGCTATAGTAAATAATGGCGTCTGCCCACCATGCAAGTCGGGCAAGCACAAACCCTTACTCTCCATTAGTTAACGAGCGGTTGTCGAGATGTCGATCAAAATCACCTCTTAATGCTCCATCGTGCATTATGGATAAACACCCACACGTTCTTATTGACTCCGTAAAGGATATAAACTGATTGCTCGACGATTATTGTGTCGGAATTTATTAAAACATACATTTGGAGTGAGTAAATTTATGACGAGCTTATAAGTTGTGTAGATTTGTATCGATGATATAATTGAATATGCCATCTCAATTTTGTTAATTAATAGAACTACATACATACATATAGTCACGTCTATATTCCTTGCGGGGTAGACAGAGCCAACAGTTCTGAAGAGATTGACAGGCCACGTACAGCTGTTTGGCTTCATGATAGAACTACGTATTATCAATTTTTTTTTTTTTACATAAAACCAATTTATCTCGTTACAAACTTCAGAAATAAACGTTGGTTGGTATTAATTAAGAACCATTTTGAACCTGAGAAATTCCTATTGAATACGATATTGAATAATATTCGCTTCTAAAATAAGATAATAGCTCTACTGACCTTTAACAGCTGCGTTTATCCTATCGAGATGATAAAGTGTTAAGGGCACTGGATCTGCAATCAGCTTCAAGCGAGGGCTCGGTCCTCGTCCGGCGTCAGCGTACTGTCCATCACTCAGAAAAATCGCAGACAGCCTTGGCCGAGGCGCCGGCGCACACGACTCCGGAGCATCCATACGCTCCACTATCAATGTCGATCCACTTAACGTATCCAATACAGCCTCCGATTTCGTAAACATCTTCAAAGTCTCCACATCCCCTTTCAGCAGTCGCCTCATGTAAACCCTGTACACGTTCGACCGCTTCTCAGATACACCCTCAGACTTTAATTTTTTCACGTTTAAAACTTTACCCGTAAAGATGTACTTAGATTTTCCTATCGCCTCCATCAACGTCCACTCGTCTTCTATAATAGTCTCATTGAAGTTACACGGCGGCAAAATGGCCCGGTGGCGTCTGTGTGAGGTGAACCTTTTCCTCACTTTACCTCGGATCCTGATCTCGCCCCCGATGAGGATCGCCAGCGCGATAACATTAACAATGACCATTGAGATCTTCATGTTTCAGAATTGCACGTTAAACACTCTTAAATGCGGTTGCTATGAATGTCTCTGTCGCATTATGCCTGTTATTTATGATCAAAGTGTAATATAAACCGGCGGCGACGGCTTATTAAAGGGTCGAGGCGTTGACATCTCACTAACAGACAGTCATCAATTCGATACTTAATTTTCCGATACAATCAGTTGAGAAAATTATGTGACTTTTATTAGAGAGTTGCGCATAGAAGCCGCGGTTCTCACGGTGCGTCGTCAAAGACGTGTTAGTAAACAAACGGGCGGGAGCCGGAAGAGTTAGTTACTAAGAACGCGTGCGCGCGCGCAGCTTCGCGGCGTTGACTGAAGGCTGTCACGTGCAGCCTCCCGCCGCCTAAAATAAGGGAGCATCATCCAATTATGCATAATATTATATGATATAAAGCGCCACCTACTTATTATCTTTATTAAGAAGGCATTATAAACTTGTTAAAAATGTTTTTCCTCATTTATTTTGTGTTGTGCATAATGTTTAAAAGCCGTATTTTAAAGAAACCGGAACTATTTTTCATTATTTTCTCTGTGTGGTATTTGAGATCATATAGTCAAAGAAGATAAATCAAGGTGTATAGTGAGATAGAAGGTGATGCCGGCAGGCTCGAGGCCTAGTCCGCAGTTGTGAAAGCTTGCGATGCGTGCGGCGGCGCGTGGGCGGACGGGACGGCGCCCGCGAACCGCGCCGCGGGTGGCACAAGTCACTGGATACTATGTTACAATGGATTCCGATATAAATATCAATCATTACTTTTTGGTAATCAAAATATATGTTATCTATATGTTTGGTTACCTTAAGACTCTAATAAAAGTAGCAAATATAAAAAACTAACGGACAGATATTAATGTAAGATCATGAGTCGCATATACATCGTATTCCTATTGTATTCTCAACAACAACTCACCCAATCCTGGATCCATGGTTAAAGGCATACCCCGGGCTCCTCCCCAGAGTATTGAGAATGCAACCTGGACTAAAGCCAGGAGGAAGAAGACTAAATTGGAATAGCTAATCTACTATCCAATGTCTTATAACTTAGTCCACCAGCGGAGTAGCCTCCAACAAATCTTTAAAGTATAATTGCAGTATACCTACACCGATACAGCCCGGGCAAAACGGGAATGTTATCAGTCGCTACAAACTACAACACTAATAGCAAAACGCTGTAGCGAACGACCTCATATATTCATGTTAATATTTCTCTGATAAATGTGCTAAATATGTATTATCCATATCAATTTTGATATGAAGATATCAGACTTGATAATGGAGACTAAAAACTTTTTGTGTATTCGTTTTGTCTGCAAATTTTTACACCCAGCGTAGTACTTGAGATTATTTTACCCTTGATGTATTATAATCATGGATAATAACTATAATTTGGTAACATAAAGACAATGAAGCGTATCATATTTGATCGACGACAAGGCTTTTGTCCATTATATAAGTACTTACTTAAACGCGCCTAATCTCGCGCTCGGATATAATGGCATCACAACCAAAATTTTCGCAATTTAATATTTGATTTAAAAAAGGCTTGAAATTTATTTATTTGAACAAATCGATAAAATTTTATCGGCCATAATGCCAACTTTCAGTTAGAGATAATTTAGTTAATATGGAAATTTCATATGTGGAGCCCAAATTCTGATTTTTATCAGCTGATGTTGTTACTGGTACATACATAGATAAAGTCACGTCTATATCCCTTGTGGGTAAGACAGAGCCAGCTTTATGGCTACTATATGATGGAATAGAGTTTCAAATACTGACAGGTTGCTAGCCCATCGCCTACAGAAAAACTTGGGATTGTTTTTGTAGGCCTTTCTCTCAGTCGCCTTTGACCACATCCATATGAAGATACGGAGTGATCCCTTAATAAAGTGCTGAGAACCACACGGCAACCGTTGATCCTGGAAATCCACAATGATGAGAAATAGAGTTAATTTTGATTAATGGATTATTTATTCTGCCTGCCTACTTACATAAAGTACGTCAATAAATTCTCTAAAATCCATTCGAAGTAACTACAAGTTCACGTGTAAAGTTCAATATTAAATGGCAATACAGCAATAAATATCCAATTCCAAATTACATCCACAGTAAACACGTCGAATAGACCCCGGGAGCCACGCAATATTCCCGCAATAATTCACGGTTTGGACTCACCCCAAACTAATCCCGATTTACTGAAACGATCACGGCACGATATTAAATCACTCTGTCAAACTACAACAAGCCGCTCATTATGGCGCTTAGTAAATACCGATACACCCCTATTAGAGTACAGTCGACTAACTCAATTAATACGAAATTGGCGAATAAAGTCTCAACCATAGCAAAAAATGCAACCGATTTTCCTCTTTTCACCTTACTGTTTTAAAACCAAAATCCCATTACACCTCTTTAACCAATAACGGAAGCTATTGACGATGCAAATCGATGGTGGGCTAGATTATAGCTAAAACATTCTTTATGGGATACTTAGAAGACGCAACTGGAGGCGTAAGATCATTAAATCCTTTGGAGCGGAATTATCGCAAAATAAAGTGGTCTATTTTGTTCCTCTAGAAAATGTAATTACACGAAGCGACGGAAGCCTTAGTCGTATTGTGGAAACGATAAATAATAAGATCGATCAATAAAAATGATTAACTCGTAGATAAAAAAATTAGGTTTTTGAACTTATTTCTTTTTTAACTTTGTTACTCCGATTGAGTATTTTTGAAACTTTAGTGGCATACTTATATATTTAATTATAATTAATACATACATACAATAAACCTCGCCCCTTTTTCCAGGGAATAGGCAGATTCACGTCTTTCCATTTGTCATGATCCTTATAATTAATATTTTAAGTGCCGGGACCGCCACCAATAAAAAAAGGATAAGACCACTCCGTCTCATTCCCATGGATGTCATAAAAGGCAACTAAGGGATTAAAGGCTTAACAACTTGGGATTCTTCTTTTAGGCGATGGACTAGCAACCTGTAACTATTTGAATCTCAATTCTATCAATAAGCGCAACAACTTAACCGTTGGCTCTGTCTACCCTGCAAGGGATATAGACGTGATTATACATATGTACCTATGTTGAGTTATACTTAAAGAGGTTGCTGAAACATTTCTTTGATAAGGTATATGCCAATATTTTGTATACTAGTTCGAATATTACTTTGCTTTTTTTATCACTAAAACTTCTTTGTTGTATAAAGCATAGAATATTCCACATAGCGCGATTTGGCTTGTAAAAACACGGTCACTTCAACCCGCGCCCATCCTCACTTAAGCTAAAAATTACTTCGTTTTTATATTTCAATGCCACTTTGCACACGCAAATTTAAACACGGGAGACATGAAATACTCCGTTAAAATTTAATACCTTTACAAGTCGATTTCGTAAAGAAATGATGTTCAAAAATATTAGATTTCGTTTGAATATTATCATCGTTTACTTAATTTAATAATAAATAGGTAGTAATGGTAATTGTATTTAAACCTCCAAGATGGTTAAGGTTTTAAAGGAAAAGCTTATTAATTCACAATGAATCCTATTTGGGCGAAATCTTTAAAACAGACGTCAAAGACCACACCATACATTTTACGAAAAATATGCCTAAAAGTAAAAAATAAGGACCTACAGTATAAAAACGGGGGCATCATTAGTCTTTTCCGAATCACAGTTCAACAGACCAGAAGCTGTTGAGAGCACAAAGGTGTCAGGTCACGGAGGGACCGCTTCCTAGATTCGTTTGAACCAAAGCGGCGATGCGTCACAAAGACCCAGCTTGTAACGTTTCTCGTCCTACATTTTTTCAAAACGTTCGCTAAACGTTTTTCAGGCGTCCACTGTTTTTGTGTTAAGTTATTTAAAGAGAGAAAGAAATGTTAAATGTATTTTATTTTGAATGTTTTAATTAGTAAGTGTGTCGCATCTAACAAGCCTCTATGATGTGATTGAAACACAAATGGTAGTTATAAAAAAAAAGTAAATGATTCTTCCGAACACCGAGCTTCTCAAATACTATATCTTATTTTATAACTTTATATAAAACATGAATCTGACTGTTAATATTATCAACGCCCAGCCTTAACCGCTGGCTCAGAAACTTGGAATTTGGCATATATGTAGGTTACGGGAAGGGATATAATGGAATCTTTTTTTTTTGATTAGGTACGCAGGCAGAGCTGCGGGCGTACTCTAGTGTCAAAATATTTTACAAAATTCGTTACTTATCATGTAAATTTAATGATACCCCCTGAAATATGATAATATTGATCTAACCACCAACCGCAAAATACTAAAATTAACCGCGTCAGTCTGCCGGGGTAATAATTGGCGTGGTCTCCGACCTATCTGCAGTTATTCATGTTCGGTGACTGTCAGCCTTCATATCCACTTTTATAAATATCACCTCGATGGAAATAGTCTTGGTATCGGAAATATTAAAAGGTAGCCTGTTATATAACTATCGCAGTAATTATGAAACTTATCTACATGTTCAAGTTATTCTTGGCGCAACGTTTTTCTCTTCTTATATAATTAATCAAACCTTTACCTTTTTTTAGTTTTAATAATATTTTGCTAGTAATTGTTATGAATCGCTAAAAGAATTTTGCATCACAGAAAAGGTACTTTTAAAATAAAATTATATTTGTAATTTGAATTTCAATGTTATTTAGTTTTATATATTTTTCACTATTGCATCAAATATCGAATTGGGTAATTACTTTATTTCACATATTTTCTTCATGCCACATTCAATAACTCCGGTGTCATACAAACTGAAAATCATTTACGCACGGCTTACAAACCTAAGATTTTCCCAAAGCTCCCTTTTTATTTACCAACAAAGGAAATCAAATGTGACGTACATTCCGTCTGACTTACTAATATCATGAATATAAATTGAAACATCATGTATATTTATGGCGGGTTGGTCGGGTATTGCTCAGAGCGGGCAGGTGTTCACACTCGAGACAATACGACCGCGGGCAATAGATTTCTGATATCGATATTTATGCCCATTACCGAATCAGAAGAAATACTATACGCACAGTGGTTTTCACGGCTGGACCTCCGTAATGTTTTAGACCCCCGGCGACCGTTCTACGCGTATCTAAACGATTACCTAACAGCTTTCCTGAATTGGAGAATATATTGTTTATCCAACATAAAAAATGTTATTCATTACTTTACACTTTCAATTGCCCACCACATCCTTTTATTGTCACATTTTACATAACGATATAGACATGACCATATGTATGTATGTATGTATGTATGTTCACATAACTAGGTCAATTGCAGCACATATAAATAACCATCGATGTCAATTAGGAAAGGTTTTTTACTTTAAGTATATGATTGGTTAGAAATATTTAGCTTATCCACTCTGATCTGCTGAATGCTCTCACCCAAATTCTATCATCAAAAACAGTCAAAAAATTTACAGCTTTCAAAGAGGAATAAAGCATAGCACTTTAAGCGTTAAAAGAATATCTATTAATCGAGCCACACTTAATCGTCCAACACATTGATTGCCCAACGTTCACTTCAAAAGACAAAACAAAAGGCTGATGATCTAAAAAAATGTTAAGCTAATTATAAAAAAATCAAGAAATAATTTTGTAAAGATATTTATTCGCAATCATCAACACTGTCAATAAAAAAAATAAGTAAAATATGATAGCTACCAAATCGAATGCAATTACTGTAATCTCATAATGTATAAAATGTATGTGACAACATAATACGGCTTTTGAGGCTTCGCGCTCGGCTCGCAGGATCTCGTGCAAATTAATTTAATTTCCCGCGATTTACCTACTTGACAGAATTAAAGTAGGCTATGTTGTAAAATAAAATATTGAAACAAGTCTTTTAAAATCAAAAATAATATGAAGTAATTACATAAATTATAGCATAATGTGCATAAAAGTCTCCGTCTTGTAATATCCTTTAGGCCCTTTTATAGGTTGCTTTGTGGCGAGACAGATAGAAACGGACTGGATTTTTTAGGATTTTATTCAGTTTAACTTGAAAATCTGGAAGTCCGTGAAGAATTGTACGTTTTAGATTTTTGTTTAAATATACTCGTACCTTGACATAAGTTTAAAATATGATAATTTTTGGTTATTTATCAAGTTATAATCAAAAAAGAAAAATAGTTTCATTACACCAGATTTGTTGCTTATAGCACCAGCCCTTAGCCTAGGTAATGCAACGTCAAACTATGTTAATTATTCAAAGCAACAGTTTACTGAATTGCTTCGGTATTGTTACATGCAATATTATGAATAAGTTAATATGAAGATAAATAGTAATAGTATAAATGAAGCTTATTTCATAGTATGAAGTATTTACTGACCAATAAATAGGTAAGTAAATATTAATATATTTTTTCATTAAACATGTTCTTTTCATTAAACATTAATATATTTTTTAATAATATGATAGATAAAACTCTTAATTGCACCATAAAACATACAAAACAGCACAAAACATACAGATATGGTACAAAGGCGGACTTATATGTAGATAATGCAATCTCTTTCAGTCAACCTTTGGGAGGAAGGAAACCAAACAGGAGAATGGCGTTGGCGCTGACCAAGATAAATAAATGTTTAAACATAATACAAAGCATACAGAGTATATACCTATATATAATAATATAAATACTCATAATAATAACATATACTTAGGATAATTAGAAAGATAATGAGACATAACGAGAATATATACATATATATGTGGTAAAATAACATAAAATATATAACGATAATACGTTACGGGAAATTGTACCAACTGTGAAATTGTAATTACATGGTTGATTATGGTTGAACAAAAGCAAATCCCGTTCACACAGTGATATGCGCTAGTAGGTAAACCGGCACTAGCTACAGTAGACGGAGAGATTGCATTCCATATTGACAATCCTACTAATGTAGGCGGTAATCGATAGAAAGTACCTGAAACCGATTCATGAAACGTTGAGTTTGGGCTAGACTCGATTTTGTAAATAAAATTTAGGAAACGATCGATATGACTAGTGATAAACTTAATATTATTGTAATCTATCCTGATCACGACCGTTTAATTGCATATTTGTTTAAAAAGAAGTCCAAATTAGTTTAGAGTATAGAAATCAAACGAGTGAGATAAAACTTTTTTTAACAAAAATACGTCGACCCTCTTATTACCCCCTATCATTAATAAATTTTTAATACTAGTTTTTATTTTCAAATCGTTATTCTCGTTATATTTTGTTTAAAGCTTGAACTTGTTAAATAATAGATACCTAACTGGCAAGGCAGGCTTATATAAATCGAAAGATTTGTTTCATGTGAGCTTGAAAACCTGCAAATTATAGAAATACTCTGTTTCATAGCACTAATACTTCCAGAGAACGTTACTAGGTCCCGCGAAATTGAATTCAGTATTTCAGTGTCATGGTCAGTGTACTCCGCTGCAAATATACCAAATTAATTCCTGACTTTGTTGAAAACAATTGTAATTTAAAATGTGTTTGACTGATAAATTCGTTCATATTTTCATTAATCATGATTTTGTAGAATTAAGAAAATCCGAGTAAGATATTTAAATAACCTTTAAATATTTTCGACTTATACTAACATCACTTAGGCCAACGAATATGTTATGAACATATTGATTTGTCTACAAACTTATATTATAATGCGAGAACATGAGTCTTGAAAATGTGTACCATGTTGTTATGATTTTTGATACATAATATTAAATATATTACCAAATTTAAAACGCGCTTGAATTTAGGAATTATATTCAAGGCCTGTACTTGTATGTACACACCTTTAAACCCGACATTGTTAAGCAGAGCTGAATCGGCATGCACCGCTTCAATTTCGGAATCCGCAATTTAGTGGAGGTACAAACATCATATTAATTAACCTATAAATCCTTAATAACCTCACACAATTAACAAGACAACTCTTTAAGAAAATAAACATACCTACAGTAGCGTCCCAGTACATTTTTGATCTTATAATGTATGTTAGGAAAAATACCTCTTTTTTTCAAAAAGTTAGTGCCACAACTGATAGAAATTTACGTAATAAACATAAATTAGTCATGCCGTTTCATAGGCTTAGCAAAGTCAGTAAATCATTTATGGGGAACTGTATACGATTTTATAATAGGTTGCCGGAGTCTGTTCTTGATATGCCCAACCGAAAATTCAAAGAGTATGTAAAGAAAGTACTTATTATAGGACTGATGATTACCTTAATGATAAAAACATCTGGCTCGACCTTGGCACAGGAACCTCGTAATTAATTGTAGTTTAATTTGAACTTAAATCAAAATTTCAGTACACTCTGTACATAAGTCTTTTTAAAATTGGCAATCCATAAAATATATATATATATATATATATATATATATATATATATTTCTTCTTTCAATATTAAATCTCATAAATATATAAATCTCCCGTGAACAATGTATTCTCCCGTCCACATTCTATTCTAAGTATAATTTAATATTGTGAAGTTGACGTTGTTGATGAAAATTAAGTTTTTAAGTAATTTATTTGACGTCAACCAAGTTGTTAAACCATACGACAATTATTAAGCGATATAATAATATCCTATAATAATGAATAAAAAATTTTGAATTTTTTGAATTTTTTGAAAATTTTGAACAGAATTTATAATTTAATACACATTTCTATGCATATACAAGTTCTAGCTCAAAAATTTACTATTATTTAGTTATTAAGCACATAAAAAAAATATGATTTGAACAATGTAACAGATATAAAAATTATGATAATGAGCAATATTTCATAGAATATTGTACATTTCTAAATATACGTTAACCTCAGAGCTAAACATGAAAATCTATACACGTTCGGACAATATATTTCGTTTCATAAACGAATGTCACTCGAAAAAGATCAAAAGGCCCAACAAAAATGTATAAGTAATTCGGCATAAACGGTTCTATATCCCCTTATTCTGTTGGTACCAAATCCCCGTAAATCCATTCTGGAGGGGACGCTCGTCGCTTGCGCGCATTGACTGAGACGTATGCAAAGGGATCAATGAGATAAATTGCTCTCCACTGTCACTTATTTCTCGGCAAGACGTGTTCACATTGAACGACTATCATCCTCTTGGCGATGTCCCGGTAACACCTGGAGAGGAACCAGGGGTGCATCTGTGGCTACGACCCCGGATAGACTGTTCGGTTTTTTAGCTCCACGATCTTTGAAGGTTGATCTAACCCTTATTAGATCATGCTTACACAGTTGCCTAAGTTTGTAGGTTTCTTCACGATGTTTTTCATCACCGTAAGAGTTATCGGTTTACAATCAAATTAATGTGCATAGCTCATGTCATTAGGCATCATAACGATTCGACCTTAGATGCTTTATACTCGTATATCTCACTTACTTTGAACGATTATACCGTGCAGTAAATATGGTCATTAAATTAATGAACTAAAAACTTAAGATAAGGTGCCTTTTCCGACGGGCAATAAAACCACTGCAAATTTATCTGTACACATCGTAAGAGACAATTTAGGAAAAAAAATAAGTAGCAACAATGAACTTATAGGCTTAGTTTAGGTTCAGCCGGGAACACACTTGGGCAATGATGCTAACTATTCACATTGAACGATGAGCAAGACTAAGTTTATTTAAGTGTTTGAAGTCTAGCTCAGCAAAGTTGTGATTCTTTTTCGCAAACATCAGTGCCAGAAAATTATAACAAATTAAAGCTTCTACTTAGTTTCTAGCTTAACAATCGATTGATAAGCTTTGTTTTTAATGAGTTCACTTATGTAAGTACATTGCCGTCCCGAATCAGTAGCTGTGCGAGCAGAGGTATTGTTGAAATCTGGAGTTTACATCAATTCATTCAGGTACGATATCACTCGCATGCGTGTGTGTAGTGCTACTATTACTCGACCATTGTGAACTCAGACTAAGGAGTAAGTATTTCTCGTTGAAATTGATGCTGGGGCGAGTGGGATGGGAGGGTAATGGTGCGCGTGGGCATTCGTACCGCACACTTTAATTACACTGGCGGACAATGTTAATAGGCACCCAGATGCAAACACAAGATTAACCACCATTTGCAATCATGCAGGGAAGTCAATTAGTTTATTTGACTTGAGATCGTTAATAATCTTTACATGTAAAATCAGTTCATATTTCTATAGTTTAGTATATAACTATTCTTGAAAGTCTGACATCGGCCTTAGTTCCTGCTATCTCCCAAACTTGCATTGTAAATTCATAAAAGCATGCCATACTTTTATATTAATAAATAATTATGAGGAAACTTGCACATTCAGGCAACTGGATGTGTAACCATGATCGATTAATTACGGGTTAGGTTTACCTGCAAAGGTTGCGGAAGTCAGATGGGAGTCGCTTCGTGTAAGGGCCTTACTCACTCACCCAATCCAGGATTCACGGTCAAAGGCATACTCCGGACTACTCTCCAGAGTGGTAAGGATGCAATTAGGACTGGAGCCAGGAGAAAGAACTTATCATACACATTGTTACTTAATAAGTACGTAAAGTTCCATGAACTATTCCGCTCTTACAAACTAATGTGCTTACGTACCACGATATTGATAAAGTCTCAAAATTTTCCCTATCGTTCCCTATTCATTTCATTCCCCAGACACTAAATCTTAGTGTTGGCTTTTGCAAATTTCGTTGTTATAAGACCACAATAACCACAAATTTATGTAGATAGCTATCAAGTGGCTGCCGTTAGGTTAAACGTGTTTAAGACGGTCGAGAAGGCGATAACACGACTAGTGTTAACATCTGGCGCGGCTCGTCTCAGCATAAACATGCCGATGTCGGCAGCGTGTCTTAATTTACATGTTTCCGACAAGGCGACATCGGCACCCAAGCCGACCGGGATGAGATCGTTACCAGAATTTATTCAAAATGACATGAACCCTCCAAATTTTCTCGTAAATAGCTGCGTAGTTTTAAGGGCTATCGTTGCGAGATAAATTGCAAACCACGCGTTTAACTGTTTCATTATAAAATTGCCTTGAGTAGTTAAACCAATGGTATTGGACGAATGTACTCGTAATACATGCGTCCATTTATGGTATTCAATCTACAATAACAGATAGGTACACATTATAATTAATATCCTATAGGTTAGACATTTAAGTATATGATTTTTTTACTGTAAAAAAAATCTTTGAAATCTAAAGTTAAGCTAAAGTACGGTGCATAAAAGTTTTAATAAATTAAAACAATATGTTTTTTTATAATCTAGAATGGCTCCTGTACTGTAAACTTTCAGCGCTTCTACTACACCCATTAACGTTGTTACTTTAAGAGAGTTCATAAATTTTGACGAAAATGTAAATGTTCAGTCTATTGTTAGCCTTAATGAAGTGAAGTGGAGCCGTCTGCGATATTGCTTTCTAGTTAAACCGATATCTGCAGGACAAAGACGCTCGTTTGCTTCCTCCCATAAAAGTGAGATATAACAGTAACCCAGCCAGCTGCCTCTCAAGCTTTGGAATAATAACTCCGAATAAAAGGGTATTGTTGAACCTAATCCTTAATCTGTTACTGCTTGAGATCTAAATAGACTTTAAATAAAGTAGATCAAGACTCGCCGTCTTGATCGATTATGTCGCCTTGCCTTTTGTTTGTTTGTTGAAGCCTACATTAGTCTAATAATATAAACAAGAAAATATAAGTCTTAATTCATTCTTTAATCTTATAGGTACTATTTAACAAATAAATATAAATCACGTCGTTGCGCTGATATTACTGTTATACTTACTACATTATACATTTTGTTAAAACCATCATTTGTTTTATTCACATCCCAAGTAATGTATCCATAAATCTATATACATAACTACTTCCATAATAAATTACAAAATATTTATGAATCATAAAGATTAATGATAAGTTTACTACTTGTGTTTTACTGGGTGCGATGCGTAGCATTGCATTTGTAAAACTACCTACATCTTATGGATGTTCAACGATGAGTGCCAGTGTACGTTCAAACCTACATATTATGGTTTTTGTTACACTGTAGCAGTTAAATGTATGTAATGTAAAAATATCTAAGTTTAATAATAAATAAAATAAATAAATAAATAAGTATTTTTGTTTGTCTACTAAAACTGCTTTTAAGACATTTGGCAAGAAGATAGTCTAGAGTTTCAGGAGTGACATAAGCGCTTTCAGGAAATCTGAGTAGGTAACGCCCCAGGCAAAAGTCTAGTCCATTATGATTTTATAGTAACAACTTAGACATGTTAAGACAGGCAAAATCGTGACACTTTGGCTATAACGTCCTCGTCATAAATCAACGAAATGAATGTGTATATATGTACTGCCGGAATCCGGCATTGAATTGTAAATTCTATCAATATCCCTACTAAGTTATTTTTATAAAATACATAACAAAACTTTAGGCCAAGTTAAAATATAACTGAAGTAAAAATTATATCCAATATTATTTTATAATAAAAAAAAACTAAATTATAGACTAAAAAAATATATTTAAATTTGATTCCTAATCCTTAACCCCTGGAAAACGCAGGCAAAGTAGTTTAGTTCATGTCTGATTTGTTACATACTACTACTTTGGTGGTGGGAACTCATTGATTGTTGTAATTACAGGTAAAGAACTAATGTCTGTCCAAAAAACCTCCGTCAGATTTGGTCAAGTACAAACATCACTCACTTACAATTTTATTATATGTATAGAAATTAATAGAATAGACATTGTGCATTGTACAAAATCAATATATAAAAATCAATTGACGCGAACATTTATTTCATTGGTACCCACTACATACAATTACCTATTTAATAAAGAATCATTGTTTTCAACGGCTAGTTAAGTTCCGCAGTAAACTGTATTAAATGATTAAACGAAAACAAAGCGAGCGCTCGCTACTGTGACAAATTTTCCAATAATCCTTTAGTACTGCAAAATACTATTCATAAAAAAGCGTTTACTGCTTCGATATAGTGCATTTTTCCGGTCAAAAGACCTGAATGATTAAAATATCGTATGTCAGGTAACACAATAAAAATGGGATGAGGATGTTACGGTATTTTATTTGACTTTTACATGATGTGATTGAGTTATCCGTTTATTTTTTTGTTCGTTCATTCTTTGTAAATAGTGCGGTTTAAGTTTTTTTTTTTTTTTTGCACTCATCATTTTTTGTACAACTTTTGATACAAAACTAAGATGTATGTATATACCAGTACATACACACAGTTGCGACAGAATACGATATTGTTTTCGGGTAAAACATAAGTTTTAATGTTTTTTTAAATTCTTGTTCTATGGGAACATCCCACATAAACCGTTTACGACGATCAACTACTATGACACGCGATGTCTACATTAACTCATAAAAGCATAATTATAGGTAGATAAACTTTGGCTTCTGATTCTACTCATTATAACTCCACATTAAAACATTAAAAATTTTGCTTGCTATCTAAAAAAATATTTTCTAGGACATAGATAGATATATAGATAAAACTTTTTATTGCACCATAAGAGTAAAACATACAAAACAGCACAAAACAGACAGAGATGGTACAAAGGCGGATTTATCGCTAATGCGATCTCTTCCAGTCAACCTTATACCTCATAGTGTCTGAGTTTGACTTGAATATGTGATCACTGTCCTCCCATAACGCGTCCTAGTTCCTAACCGAGGCACTAACGTAAAACGGCACGAAGCGTCCTAGTCCCTAACCGAGGCAATAACGCAGTCTGTTGTCTTTGGTATTTTTTTTCAATCATTTAGGTAAATATCATTGGTCCGCCCAAAACTTCTGTAACAACCAACAGAAAGTCTTTGTCCTTCGTTTTTTATTTTTAAATATACACATAAGCTACTGCACCTGACTCCGCCTATTTTAAATTGAGTTTGAGTTTAAGAAATCCTCATCCTCATCCATCTTATGTCAATTATAGCTCTTTGTTGCGTTTTCACTATGCATTGTCTGTTAGTCACTCATCATCACATTTATCACGTGATAATAGTGTTTCATAAACCCGAAGACCAAATTCTGCTAGATGAAACAGACCGACTTATTGGTGAAATAACTTATGACCGTAGCTTTTGAAGTTATCAATGCTAATTGTTTTTCTTACTGAGCTGATAAAATCCATTACCTCCTAATTCAGCTGCCGTATTTTTTATATCAAATCTAACGCAGTGAGAAGTTATTGGGCAAGCACCACTTATAGCCTACACTTCGCTGTAAACGATCGACGACCACATTAAAACCACTTAGAATAATCTTAACTCGTAATATTAAGATACAAACCCTGAACCGATTTGAAATAAAGTCATTTGTCCCATATAAGTACCCGTTCCCAATAAAAAAGTATCAATAAAGCACAGTGAAAACGTGTCCGGAGTAACCCTCTACGAGTATCATAAATTTTATGTATTGTGGAATTTCAATAGGGCTGGGGCGAGCTGATCCCTGAACGAAGATTTTCCATTAAGTAACCACCTTTATGAATTTGTTAGACACGTTTGATCGATTGGAATAAAAATAGGACATTTCAGGGGAATTCTTACGTAAAAATATCTTTAAAAACTTCTGATTAAAGATTAGATGATAAAACCAGGAGTGGAATATTAATTAAGTGTACTAGTTTTTATAGTGTAAATGACGTTATAGTTATATTGGTTTTACAATAATTTAAAAAATAACTAAAGAAAATTTTTTTTTTATTGTTTAGTGATCAGAGTTACATGCTCTGAAGGTTTAAATGGGCTACGAGTATTTACGATTAAAGATTAAACAGGTGCTATAATATTTTTCTTTTGTCCTTTCAATCACAAAACGAATTAAAATAAGCATCAAACAAAAACTTGCAGCCGAAGCTTGCAGGGAAATTTGAGCCGGTGAATCGTAAAAGGTTTGATGGCGTCATAACGGCGGCTTTCAATTTATGCCGCCAGCGACACCCGCTCGGCTCGCTTAGTTACTGCGGTGCAGAACTAATGAGCTCTCGTGATGGCCGTGAAGCTACTGCAAAGGTTTGAGGCAGATGGAAGGCTCGTTTGAAAATTAAAGACCCTTATATTAAGCTAATAAATATAATAACACACAAACAATGTTAATGTTACTTACTTGGTTAGATAACATGATTAAGTAAAACATTAAGTATGTATACCACACCAATTAATAACACAGTCAAAAGTTAGAAGCTGTATGCGAAAAAAGAATATAACATCGTAATACGTTCACACTGCAGAATTATTATTCAGTACGTTAAATTTTAGACTTATGATAGGAACATGACAGCGCGAGAATCTAGTATTCATTTTATATTCCATCATTATACAACACGGTTCAAGATTTTAGGCGTGTGAGCGAACAGAGACACAAGCTGGGATAACTTCGCATTTATATTATGTGAGCTACTATGGATTTGGATAAAGCAAAAGTAGGTGTAAGAAGCCTCTGCCTTCATCTTTGGAAAAAATATTTGATTTGATGCATGTATGTTCGTAACTAGTTGCCGATAAGGAATTGAAATGTCTTTTTCTCAACCGGTTGCGAAGTTTGGTTGCCATGACGGCCGAAAGGTTATTACTTTCTTTATCTAACAAACCTTTTTTTAAGAGAGGAAACAGTTTCTGAGTACTGATTACTATTGTTCCACGTAAAATCATAAAGAGGATAAACAAAAGAATGTGCTTTACGGTCACAAAAGAAATATGTCCAGCTGCTCCAAAGTTGACCTGTAGGCATAGCACTTATAGAGAAACAAAACAACGAACCTAAATAATCACGTTTAACTGGCAGGGTTATGTAGTACCCGTTTATACATACTTAATATTAAAAATGCATAAGTATGTCTGTCTGCTACGCTTTCACGTCTCTTTTAAACCGTGGCCTGATTTGATGAAATTTTGTATGATTGCATGAATTATATCCTTTTTATACATCCTTTTTCTTTAATTTCGCCCGTACAAAAGCCCCGGGCTAAAGCAATCTGAAGAACACCGTCAACAACCGAAATTTCATCAATTAATGATGCTTTGTTGTCTACCCCGTGACGGATTAAAAAGTGATAAATATGTGTATGTTAAAATAATAAGTATAAGTTTTTACAGTTTACTGAACTGTTTCTAAATATAAATTATTACAACAAGTTTAACCAACTTCCAAAAATGATGTTCAATATTCAACATGTATAACTTCATACAGTTGTTTTATGTTCGTAAAGTTAAGTTATATTTATTTACGAATTTATAGCTCGTTATTTATCAAACATTTACAAATGTTAAACACTTAAGAATTCATTTCATTAAGTAACTAAAATAAAAAAAAATAGTCACTATATTTTACATAATGCACAGCTTCTTTTCTAAAGTTGTCAACCCTAATCACAGAACAGTTGTGAACAAGTGGACATTTTGGTGAACTACAGCAAGTTACTTGTCAGATTTTCAAACAACTTTGAACGGAACCAGACCGCAAATAGTTTACAAATAGGAAATTCTAACTAGACTTTAACATAAAATAGATGTATTGTACATCACCATCACGTCTTCATTTAGCGTGAATATGTAAGAGTAACAGTGACCACAGTATGAAAAATTATTATGGTGTAGCACTACTTTTGATATCGTCAAGGCAACATAGTACACATACATACACAAACTTAGTCTTTTTTTGAAGACGACTAAGGTTCAACAGATACTAAGTCATTGGGGTTTCTACCAAGATAGAACTACTCTTTTTTTATCTTGTGGCAAATGGAGATTAAAGGCGACGACACGTTTTTTAATTTGTTTGAAAAACATTGCCTAAAACTAAATAAGTACTACGAGTACTTATTCGGTTTGTCATGATTGAATTAACATTTGATGAATATCCACCGTACTCTTTTGTTTTTGTTTCTGAATCAAAATTTTAATAGTTTGCAGTATAAGTTAGCTACCGGGGATATCTCGGTTCCCAGTGCTCGCTAAATATTCAGTGTTGTTTTAGGACCAGCGTCAACAAGCTCTGTGCCAAGACGTGGTAATTGCAAATGACCAAATCTGGGCATTGAGGTCTCCGAAACGGCTTTAAAACAATTACAATAATTAATTATGATTAACTGAAGAGCTTGCATGAAGAAAGAAGCTAATGTGGATAGAGTAAGAAGAAAAGAAGTATGCAGAAATCGTGTCAAGTGTATTGTATACTCGTAGATGTAGTATCTACCTACCCCTACGGGGAATAGGTTTGATTTTATATAAGTATGTACGAGTATGTTATTACGGTATTTACTAGTTTGCTAAAATGTCCAACGAATTCTTTTTGTAATCAAATTAAGTAGGTACTATTTTTTTTTATTAGGTATTATTAATTATATGTAAGTCATTAACCAATTTAAATATTTTGCGTTGGTTATCTAGAGTTATCCCAAAAGGTTAATAAAGGACGTCTTGAGACGTTAATATAGTTTAAAAATATATAAAACCTAAGTTTATCAGTTATTATCGTTAATGACCACGTAGCAGGAAGACCCGCTATTTCGCTATAAAGTCCGGCTTACCATTAACAGGTTAAGCAAACTGTATCGGGCTAATCGAATAGACCTCGCCTCCGTAAATACGGTCGCTTTATTGCCGCGCCAGATTTAACAAGCGCCGCGCTGCCGGCAAGACGAGCGAGTTACCATTAGTCTCGTACTAGGGACAATAAATCAATAATCTGTTATTACATATAAACATACATCATTACAGCTTAATAAGTATACATAATTATGTATATTTATAAATTCAATGAATTCATTGAATGTTTATGGCGTCTGAATAAAAAGCGTTCCTCAGGCTCCCTATTCCTGTTTATAGTTATATTTTACGTTTCATTTGTTACATTTTCAGCCATGAACATAGCTTGTTTGATAGCTAAACGCCATTCGACTTCCGCAACCTTGACAGAGGAACATAACCCATTTGAGATCATAGTTCATTCAGTTGCTTGAATATATAGGTATTTCTTACGATGTCATCTCTCAAGAAAAAATCGTGTAGAAACCGGAATCGGCCAACCCACCGGAACCCGGAACCCGGAAGTGGTCACATGCGGTACCCCAGGCTTCTCTTCAAAGAGGTCAGAACGCTCCCGAGAAGAACACTTAGGTATATAAGACGATCTACGTTTCTTAATTTTTTAAATTATATTGACAATCAATTTGAGGCTAATATTTCAGGTATCTTTAATTGTAATTTTTTGCCATCAATCACTTCTTATTTTATATACTTACTGAGTAAGTACTTAAATCATGAAGAATAAAAAAAATGATAAACAACTACAACACAGCATATGAAGACCGTGCAAACCGCATTGCACCTTCTGATATGACAGCGCGCTGGTCAGAGGCCAGTGTTTTATGGAATTTTATGCGTTTGACCAGCCGCTGTCAGTCGTTGCTTTAATTGAAACGCGAATCCACAGACATAGATCTAGCTAGACCTCGCAGGTGCATGTATGAGTATTTCGCGTGCAAAATCGCGTAAAGAACCACCTTCTTTTTTAAACTTTTTCCTTCTGTGCGAAACTGTGTCATAAATTACGTATTTATTATTATGGAATTCTTTTATCGTGCCATATTAAACTGTCTCGGTAAAACTAAAAAAGTTTTTAAGTAATTAAATCAGTAAAAAAAATATTTAATAAAAGGAGGGCTGGGACTTTACAGTATGATTAAGTACTATTAAAAATTCTCTGATACAGCAAAGAATACTTAATACGCTTGGTTTTCACACAGATGGTTGTATCTTACTGGGTATATGTCTGCTCGCGTGTCAACCTTTTGATATACGAGTCCGCCTGCCAACAGCCACAGAGCACTAAACGACCTCTACATGAAGAACCGTCGTGCACTTCTTTACTTCGTGTAAGTTACCGAACAATTTTACGAAATTAATCCCGCATAAACAATTATGGAAGATCAATTTAAAATTGTCGATCGCATCGACCTGTCTCTTTTAGTCCTGTAATTAAGACAAGTTAATTACAATAACTCAAAGTCTAGACAGCTTAACGATTAATTTAAAACAGCAACTGCTATCACCATTTTATTAATTAGCATTTGCCCGCAGCTCCGCCAGCGGTAAATGTTATCTAGTTTTAACTAGTTCGTATGTTGAATTTGCGATAAACTCTCTTACGTAGTACTCCTAAAACCCAAAATAGGCTAAGATTTCAGCTTGCTCACTCAATGGATCAAGATACAGAGATAGCGAACTTCGTAAAGAATGTTTTAGATAGGGATAATGTAGGTGCATGAACATAATTTAAGAGTTTAGGTGGTAATACGTATGTTTTTGCAAAACCTTTCAGTCTTGATGGAATTCTTATTTAAGTAAATTCATCAATTTTATATGTGAATTTAATATGTAAGAAAAGAACATACATACATACAATCACGTCTATATCTCTAGCGGGGTAGACAAAGCCAAAAGTGTGGAAAAGACTGATAGCCCACACTCAGCTGTTTGGCTTGATGATACTCGTACAATTGAGATTCAAATAGTGACAGGTAGCTAGCTCATTGCCTTAAAGAAGAATCCCTAGTTTATAAGCCAATTCCTAAGTCACCTTTTACGAGTCCTATTCTTTTTTGTTTTATTGGTGCGGGGAATCACGCGGCACTATAAAAAAAATAATTTGCAAATAATTATAAACAACATGAATTTTTAAACTTTAACACCACATAACCTACCAAATTCACATATAATAATAATCTCCACGAAGACGTGTGAAATATAAAAACGAAATAAACATAAAATCCTTCCGTTTTTATAACTCGGCAAATAAGTCATTGTCGGGGGTTCAGTGTATTCTTCGCGATATGATTGTGTCGTAAACGCGAGCACTTCTCTCGTACATTTATTGAAACGAAATGTTTTATCGCCATCGATAAGTGTTCGCAATAAAATAGTGAAATTTATGGAGACTAGATTAAGCTTACGGCGAAAAATCATATGTTTTATTGGCAAATGTAGGTACAAGATAAATTACATGCTTTTTTAAAAGTACGGTTAAAAGCTACATTTTCTTATGTCAGCCTTCACTCGCAGATACACAAACTTTCAATGACACGATTCAATAAAATCTCGCAAAACTACATACGCGCTACGGAAATACGATTATCCTTTAAGAAAATATCATACATATTCCATTACGATTTAACTTGAAGCAAACGACAGAAAGAAGATAAATTCTTCCATTTGCTAACAGAAGTTTAGTTCTTACTTCCAGACACAAAACAAGGTAAATACGGAGATAACGCTACACAAAATGATTTTAACAACGTAGATGGTGTGCTACACTGACTATAAATACATAGATAGCTTCATACAGACAAACAATAATTTATATGTAATGTGCGTAATATTTATTTTTCATATTCCATTCTTAAGTGATCTATGATCATTTGGTGGAAAATGGAGGAATGATTGAGTAACCCGACCTCGTTAAAAACCTAAAAATATATCAATGTTAAGTTTTATGAAATACCAACTATTAACATTTCCGCATATTTTTTATATTAATTATTTAGGCCGCTTTGTAATTCCTGTTTCTTTATTTGTGGATCTTTAAAAACGTGTCACAATCAATAAGATATACAATACAATAAGTTAGTATGAATATCATACAAAATGTACACATAAAAGTTAAACGAAACAAATAAGTGTGGTTTCTATACTGACTTGGTAGCGAAGAAAGCACATAATTAAGTAAAAGTCAGTCATGGGAAAGTCTAATAAACTTAGGATTATTGTTTAATCGATGGGATCCCAACCCGTTGGATCGGTTTACCTCGTACGGGATAAAGATGTATTAAATATTCTATAAGTATGTATTGTACCAGGTATAGCCAGGGTTACCATTATGTTTACCTACATATATCTTTCTGGGTGTGTGCTTGATATCTGTATTCGCAGTGTTTTTCGATTCGGGTTTTCATAAAATTAATATCTGGTGCGGCGTGCAGGTAAACGGAACTTCAGCGGGAACTTTCTGGAGACATGCAACTAGAAAATTTAATATTCCCGTGGCACAGTGACGTAACATCGTGCCATATATAGTCTATTTGCTCTTATATCGCTACGTGCAAAGCAATATCGTGGAGCGGTTTTAATATTTTGTTTTACCTGTTCAAATTTATAGAAAAGCAAACATAAATTCCAGAAATTTGTTAAACCTTAATGTATGTACATTTTAAGTATAGAATTTTGTTAATTAAGTCTTGTTACACATTAACAATAAATTACACGTAAAGAAAAGCACAAACACTATAAGGGACCGGTAAGTAGGTACTATATACTTTGTGAAAAAATACTGCCAATAACACCAAGTCAGCAGTAAGATGGATAAGCTGCTTTTAAATACTTTGTAACAATTACCGTTAGATGCATTGAGCTAGATACTCCCCTCACTATTTCACTATAATCCATATTCAAATTAATATTACAAACGCGAAGGTAAGTATGTTTGTAAACTCTTCACGCGTTTTCTATTGAACCAATCTTCTTGAAATTGATATATATAATCAAGAGTCAAGAGAAGAACACGGGGTACTTTTCATCGCGGTAGTAATTATAGTCCCCTTAGGATTTGTGATAAACTTGTCTTCTTTTGTAGGTGGCTTTAAATGCGCTCCAGGTAAAACTACTGTTCTCTAAGAATAATTGCAATAAACTATTTACCAAATCGTTACTAAACTACGTGTGCTTATCATGTTTGTGACTCCGATTACCGCCCGTAATAACATTTTATTGGACAATAAATTAGTAATTAGATGTGATATAAATGTATGTGTATAGCATGCATGGAAATGACACATTTTATACTTGTTAGAATATTTCACCCTATGCCGTAATGTTTCCGTAGTGTAGTGGTTATCACGTGTGCTTCACACGCACAAGGACCCCGGTTCGATCCCGGGCGGAAACAAATTGTTTTTATTTTTTTATCTTTTTTAAACACTACATACTTATTTTTGTACTATTTTTAGGTTAGCATGTCTATGAAACAGTTTTCGATTTTGGTATGAGTGCACATAAATAAACTTTTACATTTACTTAATTAACCTAGACATTTTTACTTGACTACTAGATACCTTTTGTGAATTACTTAGTGCACTATCTCATAATACTCGTAATAACTGTAAATGAGTAAGTCAGTTTTAATTAAGCGTTTCAGTATTCTCTCTAGATATTATGAGCAAAATAATTACAAAGTCAGCAACATCTTAAGGTAAGTAATGTCTTGCTCTGAGGCGCAATTAAGCAAATCAAAATATTACAGCAAATGGCTTCGGTAGCCACAAGATCCCGCATACATAGGGTTGTAAATATTAACTTATATTTATGTTAGAGCATTACATAGATTTAAGAGGACAACATTGCTAGGTACACTTTTTCAAGGATTTTAACTACAAGAAAGTGTAAAGAGTATAAGTACTTGCTAAAGCAAAAAACTAAACCGCGATAAGGCGTCTTATATTTGACCTCGAATACCGAACTAGTTGCATTTCAAGTTTGATAAAATATCTTTGTCTTTACGGCAACTAGGAAAATGCAAAAACTTAATATAAATTCACTAGTTTTATGTGGATCTTGGTCTCGCTAACCGTGTAGTTCCCGCCCTCCAGACACTTTATAATAGAATCGATCGGGGGATATACTAGGTTGTAAAAAGCGACTACTGTCTGACCTTCGCAACCTTTGCAAGATAATCTATCCCTTATTAATTCATGGTTATGTATTTACTCTGTCTACCCCCGAATGGTATGACATCGTACGTGAATAGATATAATGTATATTTCATCGGCAACCCTAGTACTTAGCGCGTATCAACGTCTTTGCGGTCAGCCGGCCCCGCCCTTCAAGTAATTGCCGCCTTCTTGTTTACTTACCCTGCCCATTAAAACATTCAAGAAGAACAACTGTTATTCTTGACTTAACTATAAATTTCCGTTTGATTCTACTACATTTATCAAAAATAAAGAAATAAATCAAAGTCAAGCAAAATACTTAAAAACTGGTGATTAAGGTGATAAGCTCAACTGATTTTTTTCAATTCCATGATTTAAGCCATCCAGTGGAGACTTATTGGGTCTGTCCTACCAACTTATTGGCTCTGTCCCCGTCAGGAATTGAGTTGTTATAATGTGAACACAGTCAATAGTCTTAAATAACTGCTGGAATAATAGTTATCTATAAGTGTAAAACACATTTATAATGGTCACTGACTAAAATTAGTAAGTACCAGAGTAAGAATACTAAACAAGGTTAGTTACTACTAACTTTAAGATCGGCAACGTACTAAGGTGCTGAGGAGAATACATATTCTAAAGATACTTTCAAATTGAATGTAACCTTTCATGAAGTACCTAAAATTCAGGGTGTTTTACGCCTCTCTGCCTTTAAAAAGTACCTACTTGCGTTTAAGTCTTTTCAAAAGATTTTAGTAAGAATCCCTAAAAGGAAAAATTATTTATTACTTTTAAAACAATGAAGATTATATTATACCAGATAATACCTAGGAGTATCTACATATATATACCGATTTATTACTTCATTCATAGTGACAATAGAGAAATGCACTTGTCAATCGAATTATGTTTTACGAATTAGGTAGGTATATGAAGTAGGTATTTCAATGAAGTGAATATAAGAATATTCGTCGGCACCTTTCGATGTTCTTCATTTTCATCAGAATAAAATTGCAACAATTACGCTTTCACCAAAGTCATAACATAATGACAATAGTGGGTCGTCACATTATATGGAATATTTGCAATCAGTAGGTATTGTAATGCTATGAGTACAATATAATGTGGCAAACTTTGTGCTTCGATACTAACCTTTGAGTGCCGCTTCGATTATGTCGATATTCTTCAACGTTAACAATACCGGCGCGACGATCATACGCAATAAAAAGGATTCATCTCTACTCTTTTCCGTTAAAAATATTGCATATGTGCGCACACGCATCGGCGAGCATATCAACGTGCGCGAACTTTCCACAAACACGGTGGCATCGCTGAAACGGAGCGACTTAGCTTTCCCGAATTTAACCACTACACCAATATCATTCAAATCTCCTTTTAATACTCTTCTTATATTCACTTTATATACACTAGTATAATTTTTAGATTTTACACTATACACTTTTCCAGTGAAAACATATTTAGAAAGTAGAGTTGCACGTTTAATTAACACTTTGTCATACACTGCGTTATTACATGTTTCGCGCAGGATTCTGTTCACTTTCATATTTTGCGAATAAACTTTTACTGTAAATGCTATAAATGAAAGAATTATTATCAAAAATAAGAGCCTCATGTTGGACGAGTTTCGCAAAATCAAATTATGAACTATTAAAGGCGCGCGCGCAAGCGCTGAGCGCGCTTAGCTGTGGCAGTACTGCCTCACCCACTCGCTCCCGATCGTTCACCTACCCTACATATTTACATACTGATTGGTCCCGCGTAAACAACACCACGCATCTTGTAACAGGACACGTGGCTGGGACAAAAAGAAGCACAATATACCTACATTAAAATTCTACAGTTTTGTCATTGGAATCTGTACATTGGTATTAACCTACTTAACGCTGACTATAAACCAGGCATCAAGTACTTTTCAATTTCGTGACAATATTTTTAAAACGTTAAAAGCTATCAAAGCTTCATCAAGTTAACAATAGCTAATTTTCTCTGCTTTCATTGGTCAACACATCTTAAGACTATTCTTCTATACTTTCACCATTGTATCCACCTAGTGATTGGATGAGACGGCTATCGTGACACTTGATCTTGATTTGTCGCGCACAAATGGTACTAATTCTTTCCTGCTCTCCATGTCTTTACGTCTTTAGAGAAAGCTAGTTTATTACCTGAATGTCTAAGTATACAAAATTTAACTTTAGCACTTACCACTATTCTCCGTACTGTACTTTGATTATCGAACTAATATTTTCTTGTCGTATTCTGGCTCTCATTTCTTTTCAAAAAACACCAAAATAAACCACGCATATAGAAACAATAAATCAACATCATATTTAATTTCTGCAATTTACCTGGTATTGCAGAAAACGTACTACTAGATAGCCTCACATATGACAAAATTACTGTTGACCACATAGCCATGTCCATCTATAATGTATTACAACCGTCATCAAATTGAAATCCATGATTGCGCGGCGGTAAATATGCGTGCTGCAGAAGCACAAAGAGATGATAAACTATCATTAAACTATCAGCTAACGGAGAACTTAATTCGCCAATCACGAATATATAGACCAAAATAATGAATAACTCAGTAAACGTTCCTTTTTCAGAGCGTTCAAAGTTTATCGATAAACAAAGTTTTTGTCACTCGACCAGACGTAGTGCTGGAATGATTATAGCAAAGCGAGACGTCATCAAAAATCAATTTGTTTCTTGCTCCTCGTGGCGAATATCTCCGGGAATATAATTTGTAAAAGTCAATTACGGGCGATTTGCGTAACTAGGCCGTCGGAATCTGCTATCAATCAGTTTCGAGATTTCAGAGCTCTTGCCGGGAAGCCCCGGATCAGACACATTAATGAGGGAACTAATTCTAAGCTACTTAGAGTTGGGCCGTTGTAATCGGTCTTTTTGTTTTGTTTTTGCTAGCGAGTAATTGCAAGAAATAAATGTTCTTGCTTGGATAAGCAATTATAAGTAGGTATTAGATAACTACTGCATGAATACTATGTGAAGAATTTTTTACAAACGGAATTAATGGAATTAGGTACCTACTACTAAGATATCTCTTACTGTTGTTGAACGAGTCAGAGTTACACACTTATATTGTTCATACTCAACGTTGTCAATATTGTGATAATTAACTTTACTTAAGGGCTATAGTGCAATTCAACCTAAGTGATAGTTTCACAAAAATGTGCCATAAAGTGTTACATAAATATTACTTACCTATAAGCAAACACATAAAAAAATTACACAAAATTAATTCGGTGCAAACTCAGGGGTCACAAAATTAAAATTCATGCCTACAAAGGCGCTCTAGTGGAGTTGCAATTAATATGAAAATCTCTGGACAATATTTATGACACTGACACAGGCGAAATTATTGCAGAGCTTAATATTTACTGACGGCCCGTATTTTACACGTCGAGGGGATTACGCGCAAAATATAAACGTAAGCTGCGTTATCCCAGTTTAATGGCCGCTATTTTGACACCTGATCGTTGCGGAATGGTCATATCGGAAATGCAGCAATAGTTACGATAATAATTCCGGGTCATATTTTACCCACGATATTACAGATATTTGCTGGGAAATAAATTAGAAGAGAATATGTCAGCGATAAAACCGCGTCATAATCATCGCTCGGGTCGGTTAATCCCGGTATAACGCATTCTGTCAGTGCATCGCAAACGAGGCCGTGCAGTGTGGAGTACGCCTAAGCGTGGATAATTTCCAGCTTGCACGCAGCATTACTTTCACAAACTGCCAACTGCGGCGGTTGCGTGAAATATGAGAGCACCTATGTACGTTTACGTTTTCAAATAATCCTCTCTGGCTGGGAATTATAACCCGTGAATAAACATAAAAGGCTGCGGCACCACACGCCGTAATTCGCAATGGGAATGTCGTAAATAATTGTCGTGGCTTTCGTACTAATTCCACGCTAAGAGTGAAATCTATGGAGACCGCGTTTCGTGTCGCTATGAAAAATTGCTCACGACCTCAAATGTACCTGTTGCGTTCTTTTAATGTTCTGAATTTTTAGGCAAGTTAGAAACTTTTTACATCTTTTTTGAGTTTCATATATAATCATAAACTTATATCATTCCCCGAAGTATTTAAAATACATAGGTGGATCTACTTTATACGCTAACATTTTTTGTTGTTCCTATTTACAGTCATATAAACAAAACAATACTTGTTTAATAATTTGAAAATTTTATTACATTCGTACTAAGGAGATTCACACACATTACGCAAAATACGTCATACGAGTAATATGTTCGTTTAGCTGTAGAGAGAACGTATGCGCCAACATTTCCTCGCAGGACGTCATAGCGGTAATATAATTAAACATTCCTTTCCTCAGCTCTTGACATTAACCTGTTTGAAAATTCTAACAATGTCGTACACTAGGCACTTCCTATGAAAATGTTAACGCGCATACCAGCCGGCCGGATATTTTAAACGCCTCGTTGAATACTTCAGCACTAAACGCCTACAGGTAGAAAGTTCAGATTTATCTCACTCCAGATTTTGAATAAAAATTAGAAATAGCGATGTTAACAAGATCCAACATCGATATGACCTCGATTAATCAACTTAAAATAATTATAACTTAACTGCAAGATGAATTATCTTGCAGTGCATTACAAAAAAGTGTAATGCAGTTCGAGAAAATGACTCAAATCTAGGCAACTTCTGCAACCAGCTACAACTACATCTTTTTATAACTACGTATGGTTGGAATTTCCTAAAATCACGAATAGCAGTGCCCACGGCGTCTTAGCAAACTGTTATTTATACGAATGCGAAATTCTTTATTTAAAATATCTAGGACATTACAAAATTCTTTTGACAGAAGAAAGATTTCGATAGAAAAAAAAGAGGTTCGATAGAAATCATATTTTACTGGACGTTTAGCGAGCCCTCACACCCTCGAGTGTAGGTATAAAGCGCGCTTCTATCATATAGCTGTAAGGACTTGTACTGATAAATCCAGTTACAGGATACCTATTCCGTAACTACCTCTTCCCGCAGGATTTGAGATGACATGACAATGGCAATGTAGGCAAACACAGGGAAAAAAGAAAGTTGATAATAAACATGTCATAAAAAGTCCAATATAATTATTGGTTATCAGAGAATGCCTCTGATAACCGAAAGTTAGGCAAAAAATAGATTAAATATAAAATTATTATAAGTTAGATACCTACTCAAACAGTTCAGCTTTTATCTAAATTAAATCGAGTTAATAATGTTTTATCTTGATTAGTCACGGAACACCATAAAACAAAATACCTGATGAAATGTTTTTTGCCTTCAACGTAGTAAGTGTTTCCTTCCCCTTTTGTTTTCGGCACGTAAATATATATAACATAATATAGTCTGAACTGTTTTTAATTACCGACATGATTTTGAATGTTTTATGTAGTACAGCTGTTTCCTACAGCTATCGATAATACTAACCATATTACCTATAAATAACTCAATGGTAGACTGTTAGATAATGCTATTAGCATAAAGTAGATAGATAAAATAAGAATAAATCAATAAAATAACAAATGTATATTTGTTGTTTATTTTTTTACTTATTTTTTTTTAATTCTCACGAATGTAAAAATATATATTATATTGATAAAAGCGAAAACCCTCATTCACTTACTGATCACGAAATCGAAGACTAAAGGAGGATTTTTGTAAATTCCCGCAAACGGAAGTTAACGGATTTTTTGTTTTATGGACGCTTTCTATTAAATTATTACAGTTAATAATCAATTTACTACTCTGCCTACCCCTCCGGGAAAGAGGCGTGATTTTATTATGTATGTACATATGTAATAATCAATTTGAGTTTACCACTCGGAAACTTTCATTACATTTTCCAAGTAGGTAGTCATGCAAATGCGACTATATTTGTAACTCTCAATGTATTTAAGTAACTCTAAAGCCCATAGCACACGGCGTATTTTAAACGCGCAGGCGACGCGCGTATTACGAACGCGCGTTTTCGGCACCGTATACCTACGCCGATTGTTGCGTTTGCATCGATGATACAAACGCGCATATGAAGCGCGTTTACGCGCGTTTGAAGCGTTTCAAACGAGGCGCGTATAAAGGAGCGGAGTGAGGCAGAGGGGGAAGGGGGTACGCGTATACGTGCAGTAGAGACGCGTTTCACGATCGCCCCGTGTGCTTAGGTTCTAAAGTTGCGTTCGAATCGCGTTTGAAGTGCTTATACGCGCGTCTCCTGCGCGTCTTCTGTGCGTTTAAAATACGCCGTGTGCTATGGGCCTAAGGGTCCCTTGGAGTCACATCAATACGACATAAGGGTAGAAGGGGCAATGAATAGAGGCTTTTAGCTATATTACTGCGAGCAGGCGGTTAGGAAAACAGCTGTTATGATGATATTAATGGCTCCCTCCTAAGTGAGTGCTCATGTGGTTCACCTCGATTACCGCGAAAAACAGACGCAAATTCACGCCTTAAAAATTTATCAACATTCCCCTCTTGAGACAGATGAATATGTATTTTTTAAATTCTTTTTCAGTTATGTTGTGGCCTACTGAAATGTTTCTTTTCTTTTTCTTTATACTTTAAATACCGTACTTAATAAAACTTCTAAGATACTTCGCTATTCTATGATTCTTAAATTTTTGCTTCTTACAACATTATACAAGATGAATAAAGTTCACTGCCATGGAAATAATTTTAATCCTAATTCTATTTCTTTGGTTCCTGTCATATTGAATGTCTTACTTACTTTATATTTTCATCTGCACATGACCTACGAATGTACTTGTACACAAGTTTGTGGAAGCTAATATTTTAACACGAAATAGTTAATTAATTGCCAAGCAAAACATAAACTAAAACCAACATTAATTGTGACCGATGATTTGAACGCGATCTGATACGCTGGTGCTACTCCATTATTGATAAGAACGACTTATAAAAAAACTTTTTACGACTTGCTTTCAGTTGTTCGTGGAATAATGGCTTAAAATTTTGAAGTCTCTGCTTTTATGAAGTCGACAGCGATAAGAGGGATTATAAAAGGAAAGAGGGGCCAAAAGATAAGAAAATAATGGAGCGGCGATGAAAACTGAGAGAAATGGCTAAAATTTATCCAGTCTATTGTAACGTATCAACACGGATTCTACGGCGAAATTCAAATTAGTTGAGGGCCGTAAGTAGTATAATTTAATGCTTTTGTCTGTTGTCAATCTCAGTACCTCCTGGAAAGGATCACTAAGCTTACTATTAACTGTTTTGGCGTAAGCACTAAACTTACTTTTCGTTAATTCCTGAAACCACACCGATTTCTTCCATTATTTCGTAAAACCTGTTAAATTTGTGTAAAACTCAAGGTCCTATTCCATAAGTAGGTACCTACCTTTACCGTACCTATTTTTTTATTATTTCGCTTATTTTTGTCAATATAATTTTTTACTTACTTTAATGTCATCTTATGTTTTTTCTAAATTTCATAATTATTGTTCTAAACACCATATTAAACTATTTAAATTATGACAACGGTTTAAACACGCGATGAGAAAATTCGCTGCATACACTACCTATTTTGCGCCTTTTTTGAAGACATCATTTTACCTATTATTGTATTGTTTTGTAGAGATGCTGCCCCCAAGAACTTCTAATACATACATACATATAGTCACGACTATATTGCGGAGTACACAGAGCCCGCAGTCTCGAACAGACTTAAAGATCACATTGAGCTTTATGGCTTTATAATGGAATTGAGATTCCATTAGAAACAGGTTGTAAGCCCATCATCTACAAAAGGAATACCAAGACTATCCCTTAGATGCTTTTTATGAAATCCAAGGGAAAGATATGGAATGGAGTGATTCTATACTAAAGTGCTGGAAACCATACGTTATAATTACTAATTCTTAGGTTTATTACCAAGTCCTCCTAAGCGCTAACAATGAACTACAAAACAAAAGGTACGGATTTCTTCTATAATGACAACTATAGGAATGACGTTTAAAGGTATTTGTTGCGCTGATAGATTGTCTAAGGTTTTTTCATAAAAAGCCAGAATCTGTCGATAATATTAATATATTATTTTTTTTCGTTCTAATTTGGATACAAATACCAGAAATCGATATGTTAAAGTTAAATAGGATACAATAAGTAAGTCTCATGAAGTAATATCACAATGCAATAGCTCAGTACAGAATTTTGATACAGCTATAATATTATTGCTATTATGAATCATAGGGTAATAAAAAATAAATATCACACCATTAGAAAGTTTAACATTTTCAAGTATTACCTACATAGTTTATATTAGTAGAAACTACTTAGATAGTATTAAACAGGTAATATTTTAGTAAAAACAAGCATTAAGTACATGTAAATACATCGTACTAATATCTATCACTTCTCAACAATATTCAATTTCAAGAAACGATTGAAATATAAATTTTATAATTAAAAAACAAAATGCCTATAACTGATCATTTCAATTCCTCATTACATAAATTGGTCTCATATTCTGTCTCTCTATAGGTACTTATAGTTAATTTAAGGTATGGTGAAAAATATGATATGAATCTAATTTCGCGCGAAAAGCAAGTTTTGAATAAGAAATTTCATTTACTTTTCAAATGCTCTCTTTAAAATAACTAATAAAAAAGTCGATTTCTGTTACATGAACGATACATAAGGAAATGCTCAATTATATAAGTCTTAAATAATATTCTGGTTTTTCATCTTATAAGTAAGAATGTTGTCTGTTTCTTAACAAAAAGTTAAACATAGTTGTTCAAGGGCACTCAAGTTGGGCAAGGTTCTGTGGAGTGCATGGTCGGAGTCCCTGAGCAATGACATGGAGCCCCCGGGCCGGCGGGATGACGTCACGGCCGCTTACTCGGAGGCGGTGCACGCATCCCACGAACCCAGCAAGGGAGGAGTTTATCAACCTAGTAAACGATAACATGGCGATAAAAGATTATCAGTACTATAAAATTCTAAATGATATAATAATTACTACAGAAGTACTTATGAATGTCTATAATCTATTTCGACTTTACTTATATACTCAGTCTGAAATGGTTTCCATTTTTCTAAAGATTCCTACTAGATATGTACATCACCGAAAAAACTGTAATACTCACTTGGTCACATTTTCAGGGGGATTGCCGACGTAAATGAGCGAAGCGACGTCGAGCGAGGTCATATGCCCGTGCGCCGATCCTCGCGTTGTAGTCGACCCAACTCTCAGCATTGCATCCTTCTTGTACCTTCTTGCTGATATCTTCGATCGTCCATCTGTCTTAACTTTCCCGGAACGCAGTTCCACAGGCCCACTCCCCGCATTCCATCGTAAGATAGCCTTTTCTTCAACTAAACCCAGCCATAAATGATCCTTCGAACCTGATGCGCTCATTATTGTTCCTTTGCCACATACAGCGGATACTTCAGCCCAGATATCAAAGCGTTTAGCTGGCATCCTAACCCTTGCTGACATAGTTGCCTTACCGTCAAACAAAGGTGCTTTATAAATCTCATCAACTTCTTCATATTCTTCGTATTGTGAATAATTTTCGTCAACTTCATTTGATTCAATCGGTTTGATTTCTATATCCTCATGATCGTAATAGATTTCTTTCGTCGGTTTCACAACACAATTTGCTTGTTCGTCAATTTTGTCATCTAAACTATTACCATCTATGTAGACATATTCTGTGGATTAATTTTATTTTAGAACAAAAAATTAATTTACTGTCCAAGAATTTATATAAATAGAATTGTCTACTCTATAAATACAATATACGAAGTCTACAGGACTAGCTTACTAGCTTAAATTTAGCGGTAACCAACAGGAGGAAGAATATCAACACACGTTAGTTCAGGATCTGGGCTGTCTGGTTTGCCGCTATCGCTGGTGTCTACTGAAGCGTCAGTGTATTGAATGGAGTTTGTAGCAAATTTTACGTGATTCGATTCTAGCGTTTCGGAGTTACGCGTGTGCTGTTTCCGAGAATCTGTGGACCGGCTACCTCGCCTGACGTGGGGTGTTTCGTTGGCGCAAGGGCCAAAGGCTTGGGCTACGATATCGGATTGAGTTCTGCAAGCGTGGGCTCTCAGATGACAAGAAGAGAGGTAAGTGCGAGAATCACTGCCGCATACAGGCGGGCCTTCAGTGGCGGCGCACTCAGTAGCTGTGCACTCGCACGTCGCTAACCCACTACGCACTAAACAGTACGCTCCGAAATAACATGTCATGTGATCGCAGTTTGTTGCTGGGAGTTGCGTTGATTCGGCTGGGGACAAAGTTTCAATAACCTTACATTAAATTCTACTAACACATAGTACCTAAGTACTCATTGTTTACTGACATTGTGCAAATTTTTTTTCGATGAAAATTTTTGTACTTACGATCAAAACAACCCTTAGGTCCAAGAGTGTGTTCATGATTGGAGCAAACAGTACACTTCTGTCCCTGTATGCCTGGTTTGCACACACATCTTCCTGTCATTTGTTCGCAATCCTCGCGTACCGATCCAAAAGCTGAGCATCCACAAGCTGCAAAACATAAATTCAGTTACTTTAGTAGATACTAAAATAATATGACAACTGCAGTTAACTTGCTTTTCTAAGTTCATCATCGTCATCTATGCATTTGTCCCGCTTAAGAGCAAGCTTTTTGTTCCCTAAGAGGAACTTGAGAAACCTAACCTAGCTATTTTTTAGTTTATGTATGCTAATTATCGACATTTATGAGTAAGAGAGAAACCACATGGGTGGTCGAAATTACGCAGTACCTACTACTGTCCTTTCTTGTCGCACTGTGACTAAACCGCCCGCGATCACAACGAACTTAGTTTTTACGAAATAATTTCGTTCTCATCGTGCTGCTCCGGTACCCAGCGCAGCTCGCACCGAGTAGTAACTATGCCATTAGTCTTGACAAGCTTTAGCCTCCATCATATTTGTTTTTTTTTTTTTTTTTGTTAAACAAATATACTGGGTACCACTTGGAACATAGCTTATTTGCACTGTAAGAAACTCATCACTCGGGAATACATACAGCATGTCCAATTCCAATCCTCGGCAACTCCCAGTATCTGGGCTCGCAGTGGTCACACTAATTGCGGCCAACGCGGGGCCGGCACGCGCACTAGCCATTTTCGTCGCACTGCTCCGACACAGTCCCGAGGCGGTGTCAGCCGCATTATGACAAAACTTATCATCAAGATATGGTTCTCGGCAGCCCTTAGTCATGATTGAAATTACAATGCACTGTAACAAACACTTCCTCTCACTTACGTATACATCCAGCATGTCCAGTGCCTATCCTAGGTAGCCCCCAGTATCCGGGCTCGCAGCGGTCGCACTTGGTGCCGCCGACGCCGGGCCGGCACGCGCACTGGCCGTCCTCGGCGCACTGCTCCGACACGGAGCCGAGCCGGTGGCAGCCGCATTGTGACGGACAGCCGGCGCCGCCCGGACCGCGCGCCGCTGTGACGCCGTCCGCACAGCAACCGTGCCAGGACTCTTGGCAGCTTTTGGTCTCGATCATACCTTTCTCTGTTTAAAACAAATAGAATGTCACAAAAAAAATACTATCAGGTACATACTGGATTTCTTCTTCCTACCCCCAGTACTAGATTCGAGGATAATTTAATGACCGATTGAAATTATCAAGGTGTGAACTCACAAAAGATGTGACTTTTGATTTATAAATGATATCAATTAAATTATCATACTAACGTTTTACGTACCTATCACATCCTCTTTAGGAACACCCAGAGTTTACCTATCATACTGGCCAGAAATAAATAAGAAGTAAGTAAGAAGCTCAAGTCATTTAATTACACCATTTCAATTGTAAGTAAGAATTACCCTTCCTACAGCATCGAGCTGCTTTAGCGGTGTGATGACAGTAGCTGCCAGCGGGGCAGTCCTTGCGGTGAGGGCCTCCGCCGCAGTCCATTGGACGGCCCTCTGCGTCCGTTAGCGGTTCATCGTCCCCACACGGCCTGAACTGTAACATATGGAAACACTCATGTTCTTAGGTAGTTATTGAACTCATATTTAGTTCTTTCAATACAGTTCATAACTAAGTCTACTTAACCATTAGACCTCCTGCAAGCAAAATTTTATATAACATGTACATGATCGTTTACTGGTGAATACACTATTGTGTACATGTTTATATATTACGTTGTACCTACTTGACAATGTCTCTATGACCGATTACATCTAATCCGCTTTTACCTCTAATCCCCGGCATAATGCTAGAGGGCGGAGTCTTAAGTCCTCCTGTCTTCTACAAGCTTCCAGCTTCATGTGACAGAGGGTAGGATACAGTCTCAGGTCAGACGCACAGACTGGGGCAGCTGAGGTTGTCGCTGCTGCTGCTGCCGCGCAGTCGAATAGACAGGCACATCTGCAAGACAAATATGCTAGTTTTAAGCTCAATATAACCCGATTTATATATAGGTACTTCTGAGACCGCTCTGCACGATAAAGCGTAAATATTCATTGAATCCACGACAGAAATTCAAACTTCAGGTTTGTGTTGAGTATTGACCAATTATGATAATGCTTATAAATTTACCTAGGCTGTCCATGGCTATCGACAGCACACGTAGCTTCGTAAGCACATTGCACTCTTGCGCATACTGCTTTACTCGCACCGGGCTCGCTCGAACTCTCCGTCTCATCGGAAGAACGAATCTCATTGCTCAAATCAGTTTTCATAGTCTTATTCACGCCTGAAAATTTTGCATTATTTAATACGGTTTCATTAAATTATTTCATTAATTCAGTAAAAAGTTTGATGATGTAGATAATGGTCCTTCGAGCGGGACTATTATAATTATTTTAAAATATAGAAGTGTCAAAGAAGCAGTCTATCACCTTGACCCTAAATGCTTACCGGCCGTGTTATTATCATCCTGCGAATCAGTGCACTCGCCATAATACGCGACTCTCATTGACTGTTCCCCGCGCATGCGCGCTTCACAAGCCGCCTTTTGCAGTGCGCACTCGTGCGGAAAAGTCCGCCGTGTATCGGAGCACACGGGCTCGCGCGCCGAGTCTGCGCACGGAGTTGCGCACGCGCATGCCCCGCGAGCGCACCAAGTGCCGACTGGGCACTGGACGCCCAAACAGGATTCTACGGGAATATTTTTTTATAAATTAAATGATAGGTTATTTCAGTGGTACCTTTTCATATTATTTAGTATAGTTATACAAAATAACCATTCAAAATTATTTTATAGAATTAAAGGTACCTTTAGGTTGATTTTGTAATAACGGGACTAGACGATGGATTAACTTTGCCAAATCATTTCACAATATGAAGTAACACTATGCATCTAAAGAAGGCCGAGAAGTTAAAGACATTGACAAAATCAAAAGTTTATGGTAATAAATATACATACAATACTTTATACGAACCACAAGAGCCCATATGTTTAATATGAAGCCGGCGCTTCTCACGACAAGCTACGTCCCGCAATGCACAAATACTACTGTAAGTATTGTTATCGTTGCCGCACACTTCTTCAGTCTCCTGAAAAAATGATAGTTCGTTCGAACTCTTATATAATGGCAACCGTAAATGTTTCAAAGTAACGGGAAATAGCAGAGATAAGTTAGAAATGTGTGACCGATTTAAATAAATGCAAGATAATTTAATTTCTTTAAAAGTGAAGAAATGTCTTGCAATGTTGTATTTGATTACTCACGGTTCCTTCTTCGCAATGTTTAGGACAGACACAGCTGGCTTCCGAAATGCCGTCGCTTTCACAGACGGCGTAAAATTCACACTTCTTATTTTCACAGCCGTCTGAAATATGGGGGTAGGTACTGATGTTAATTTACGCCCTTAAATTATAACCATAAACCAGAGAGTACAGAAACAAATCTGAAAAAAGTAAATCAATTTGATTGTCCTAGCTACTGTTAAACTGCTTAGAAAAAATCTATAGTTGATTTAATCTTAAAGGATTTTTTCTACGTACGAGTCAGAGATAAATGGTTCTGTTCGATCTATGCGTGTTCTACTAATAACAGTTTCCTGAGGAAGACGACTAATTCTTCACTTTAATTCAGTTAATTACCTAATCCGTGTTCCTAACCCTATCCGTCCAATTTCTAGAAGAATTACACTAGGTACGATCGCGTTCATATCTGCAGTCATAGTTTTAAAATTCTTACGGGTTAAAATAGCGTGCACTGAGGTTCCACTAGATACACACACACATGCATATTTAAAAAGAATAAATATTCCTTCAAATGAATACGGTCTTTAATACCAATGACTACTAAGGAAAACAGTCTATTATTCTTTGACATATAACATAACAAAACAGAAAGAGACGATAATCAACGATGGCCGAACTGGGCCCGATAATTGTCGATCGAGATATCGTCGTCTCTCATTATTTGCATAAGATTTGCCTATAAAGGGAAGCCTGCGACTGCCAGACTTATGTCATTTCAATAAGGTTGAAAGTTAGTCTGCACACGACCCTAACATAGGTAGTGGTTCCTTTGAAAATTATTGGGTAGCAATTTTATTACTTCGTGTGAGCAAGTGAGATCTAAGATATATTAGATAATCTCGCTTGCTCACACTCGCTTGTTCTAGTTACTAGCGTTACTTGGATTCCGAAGTTATTCAAGGATTTTTTTTTTATTTTTTTACTGACAATTTTTAATGTTTCAAGGTGCCATTTGAACTAAGTAACTGACTGACTAACTAACTAACTGATATCTAAGAATTACAATACCTACCCGTGTCTTCAAACACGGAAATCAGCAAGATATATTAAAGAAGAGGGAGCAAAATAAAACATTCAATAATTAAAATTAGTAAATTTTATTAAAACAGTTTACCTATAGTTTTATTTACATATTGATGATTATATAAAGCTATACATATATAGTGTATTACACTAATTGTATTATCCACTTATCTCCTGTTATTAAGGTTACAGCTTAATTATTCGTTTTCATAAAGAAAAGATATTGAAGCTGTCCTTAAAATACTATCCAAGTAATTATTACTTTTAATATAAATTGGCAGAACCTTTCACGCACTATATGGACTCGATGCACAGGGCAGTTGTCTTGCACAAATGATATTGTTGGCATATCATCAATCGGATAAATACACCGCACAGTTGGTAACATGGTTTCTTGCAGCACTTGCACATAATGAGCAGCTGTAGCGCGTCCTGCTATCCACACCTGTTCCCCAGGTCCAGCAGCACTCATCCAGCCCCACATATTTACAGATATGTGTCCAGACTCCATATTTGGCACTATATTTTTTTCTTCATACAGAGTTGCATTTCTTCGCCATAAATGAAGCATACCGTGTTGTGATGACATAATTTTGCTTTTTTATTTCGGATAAATACGGCTTTCTTGCTGGCTGCCTGTTGTATAGTCCCTCACGATGAAAACTCGACGAACAGTAACCACTAATGTGTCGAACTGTTCCGCAAATATTCTGGTCGGTATGAAACCATTATTTTCGTACTGTTCCACCATGGATCTCCGCTGTGTGGCGAGTCGCTGTGTTGATTATTAGCGGACGACGGTCGCTGCGCGGTCGACTTTTTAGACTACCCTCTTCTTGATGGCGCGTTACCCAACGTTTCACCGCTTGTTGTTTATTGTGTTATTTGTGTGAATGTGTGAGTGATAGCAGTGGTGCAAGCTATAAAGTTTTGCGAACTATGACTGCAATTATGAACGCGACCGTACTTCCTGACAGTTAAATATTTAACTTACTACAAGGGCCGTCGTACAACACCTGCACGTCGCGCCGGTGCCTACAAGCCTCTAGTTGCAGCTTGCAGCGGTTGCCGTACGATATACCATCGGAGCCGCAGACGGGCGCGAACTCGTTGGAGCAGCGCGGACAACGACAGACACCACGCTCACCCGTCGCGACGCATTCCCCGCCGTGGGGGCAAACTCGGCCAGCGCATACGCCGTTTGAACCTAGTAAATTATTGTAGTTTACGCTTATATTTATTAAACTTGTAAGAATGTAATAGAGTGTGCTTTTGATTATACAACTATAGCTATATACCTATACTGGTGTGTAAAATTACTTGTGGCCTTATATACTTAAATAAGTAAAATTCGTTAACAAAACTCAATTTTAAATTAATTTTGTTAATAAGGACGTATATTATCATCCAAAAGCTTAAGAACAGTTTTAATAGCTGTTTATCATCATCATCAAAAGAATCTAAGGTACCCACTTAAGTATAAGTTACGCGAAATCGTAATTACTGATATTATACTTAGTTATTTTGTACTCACCACAAGCGCCAGCGTGCAACACCCTCAGTTCCCTGCCGAGCAAACAAGCCGCCCGTCGCAATTCACACTCGCTGTCATGCGTCCGGGAATCGGAGCCGCACACGGGACGCAACACCGGCTCGCACGGCGGCGGACACGCACACACCGCGCCGCCTCCCTCAACGCGGCATTCCGCGCCGTGGCGACACTCCACTTCAGCGCAAGGATTTACTCCTATAAACGTAAATTTGTAATTTGAAATTATGATCTTCGAACGTTTTACAACCAGTAGGTATAGGAGCGAAATTGGATGTCGTGTACGTTGTAATGCGGATTGCGTTACGCTTTGGAAATGATCTAAAATCGCGATTATTAATTTAATTTCGTTACTAAATTTTTTTTAACTGTCTCTCTTATCTATGCATGTACATAAGCAACGCATGTTTCTAAAAAAAATTGTAATAATTTAAAATAAATTTATCTGCAAATAATAAAAGTTCTAGGTGATTACACTGCATTGTTTCTCATTAACTTCAGTACCTATGCTTCCACTTGCATAAGTTATTTTTATCGTCAAGCTATTACAAAACTTACCCGTGCTGCACTGTCCTTTGAATATGATTTTCAACTGTTTCCTAGCACGACAAGACTCTCGATGCATCTGACATTCGTTGGAATACGTCTTCCCGTCCGAGGCGCATACGGGGGAGAACTCTAAAGGGCAGGGTTCTGCACAGCGACACGACGGAGAACGACGGTCATCCAACTGACAAACTTCGGGATCAGGGCACGTCACGCCGGCGCAAGGGTCTATAAAAAGACGAAGTACAATTTTCAACCAGAAAGGCAGGGCTCGTCATGCCTACCTATATGTAATTCATAAAATGAATATTTTTTGGGTCTATTAGGTAACCTTTATTTACCATTATTTACTTGAACCACTTCTTATAAGTTTTTGTGGAAATTTTACTCACGCTGTCCGTCTGTCTGGTCTAGATTCCACAAGAGTAAAATACCACTACATCTGTTTAGCTATAGGAGGAAACTGAAATACAAAAGCGCTTCTTTATTTAGTGCTTTAAAATTTTTAACGTTAGATTGATGTCAGCGACTAGCAACCTTAAAAATAATTACATCACGCCTTTAGAGAACCTTTAAATTTAGAGCCTACAGCTGATAAATACAATCGAAAAACGTTACAACGAAAATTAAATTTAAAATACTCACCACATTTTCCGTAATACTTGAACGTAATATTCGTATTGGTGTCACATGCAGCGCGTCGCATCTCACAATCGCCAGGGTAGTCTCTTGCGTCGCTGGCGCACAGAGCTCGAGAGCCCTCGTGATCCCCGTAACTGGGGCAGGAAGTGGGGCACTCGCAGTTATAGGAGCGGCCATCAGGCGTGGGCCGGCAAAGTGCTCCGGGACCACATGTGACCCCACGGCACGGGTCTGGCACGTCTGCGATTTAGAAATAAAATCGTTGGTAGTCTTTCCGACTTCGATATTCAACAAGTCGTCGATCCATGTGTCAGAATTCTAAAATAAATTAGCTAAAATGGCTACCCATCGGTAACCGTAGAAATATTCACATTTTATGTCAGCTCTATACCATTCTCAATAATCAGCTTGCCCCAGACTATCTTTAAAAAAGACTTCCAACTATTAAGTTCTACTCACGAAAGAATCCTACGTTCTTCAAATAAATTAACTCTTGCTATCCCTTTTCACCGTACAGGTATTGCATCCAATTCTTCGCCGTTATGGCTATTAGGCTCTGGAATTTACTTCCTGAGTCCATCAGGACATCCCCAAGCCGTTCTAGTTTCAAATCACGGATATACGGTTTTTTTTGAGTCACGAGGATATTTAATACGACGCGGCACCTTTAAGCCTTTTCACTCATTTCGGTAATCGCTGCACCTATATATTTATGTATATTGTATATCTATTGTAATTTTTATGTATATATTTTATAATTATTTTATTTTATATTTTGTTTGGGTATAAATATATGTTTGCGCCAATTAATTATCTGTGCGCAATTTCTATAAAAAAAAAGAAGAAAAATCTTCCCGCCTTTTTTTGAACGTTTTTCCGAATACACATCCTTTTTATCGAGTCCAAAGTTTTATTTCGTCAAGAATTATAAATCAGGACTAGTTGTCCTCATCATGGTCCAAAACCGAAGCCGGATGAATAATTAATGTGGATCAGCGTTAATATGAATAATTTCAGTAAATTTGACGATTATTAATATCACCGGACTCGAGGCGGCATTACTACCTAAAGGAAAATTCTGCAGATGACGGAGTACATTTTATAAGGTGTTAAGTCGTAATATTATATTTAAATAACTAACCCAACACTCGAACAGGTAATGTTAAGTGTGTTAATTAAGGATTTTATAAGGTTAGTACTATTTATTACACTTAATGTTTTTTAATACCTAGCATCTTTCTCCATTGTTTTTTTACGTAATATTTGCTTTAATTATATCCAAATTATACTTAATTAAATAGGTATAGGAAGCATTGTTGTTTCATTATTTGGATATATTATTTGTTATTTTAGCAAATTCTTTTATTATTCACGTAAAATAAAGGTGCATAGGTCAATTTATTGTTACTAAGTTATCATCGCAGGTGTATCATATGAACCTATGTAGGTAGGTCAAATATTGGTTGCCGTCGTGTATGATTGTAATTTGTTATTTCGGTTTAATGAGCCTATTTTATTTATGGTGATGTACTTATGTTCAATGCAAAGTAATTAATTAACTTGACAGTTTATTTTTGCAACAAAAATCACTAAGGCCCTTGTTATCATTTAATAGACAGTAAAGTTTGTTTTAGTTAAATTATCGACACATTCTTTTTCAATTGATGCATTTTGTTAATTTAATTGTCGACAAATTATTGTTAGATGATTAATGCATTAAATTGGTAGGCATAACTGTATCTTTACTTTAAACATCGGTTGTTTATATTTCCATTGTAAACATTTCAGGTTGACCACATCCGTTTCCAAATATGTCTGAAGAGAAGGAACTTGTTAAGAAACGAGGTAGTTTTAAGGGACGTTTGACGCTATTCATCAATTACCTGGATGGGTTGCCAGAATTTGATGAACAGTTGGACAGTTGTACGGTCAGGGAATTGCAATTACGGATGGGGAAGATCGAAAGTATGTATGAACTTTACAATGAGGTACAGTTACGTTTAGAATGTTTAGCTGACGATATCAATTTTCGATTAACCGAACGAGCTGAGTTCGAGTCTTTGTATTACAACTCACTGTCTAGGGCACAGGACTTACTATGTAAGTACAATAATGATAAAGAGTCGGTAAGTAGTGATAAAATTACCCGTATTGGTCAACGTAAGCCTGTTAGGTTGCCCACCATACAGCTCCCAAAGTTCAACGGGACCTATAGCAATTGGTTGGAGTTCCGTGACACTTTTATCAGCCTTATTCATTGTAATGACGAAATTGACCAAATTAATAAATTTCATTACTTGCGAGCGTCTTTGGAGGGATCTGCTGCTGTTGTAATTCATGCCGTTGAGTTTTCAGCCGGAAATTACGACATAGCTTGGAAATTGATATGTGATCGTTTTGACAATAAAAGATTATTGGTGCAGAATCATTTATCCTCCTTATTTAATTTAAACACTATAGTGAAAGAGTCATCTTTTGTGTTAAAAGTTTTAATTGATCAACTTAATAAAAATCTACGTGCATTGGAGTCACTAGGTGAGCCTGTGAAACACTGGGACACTTTATTAATATATATAGTGACTTGTAAATTACCTCAGCAAACATTGCGTGAGTGGGAGGATCATAAGGGTCGCATAGATAAAGATATAGTAATTACATTTAGTACATTCCTACAATTCATTCGCATGCGCTCTGACTTGTTGGAAACCTTAGAGTTAGCGCGAGCTCGCAATAATGCTTCTCCCTCTAAGCATAGTACAGGTAGAATACAATCTATGCTTGTTGTGAATCCCAATAATTATAATTTAAATAATAAGTTGTGTCCGCACTGTAAGTCAGATCACTTGTTAAGTAGTTGTTCACAATTCCTTGCGCTTAGTGTAGACGCCCGTTACAAGTTAATGCCTAACTATAAAGTTTGTTATAATTGTTTTCGTGTTGGTCATTTTGCCAATCGTTGTAAAAGGCCGGGTTGCAAATTGTGTAAACGCCGTCACAATATATTGTTGCATTTGACGGATAATAAGCATGTTTCAAATTCTTGCAATAATAATGCTAATGAAAATACATCACGAGATAGCTCATTTGTTTCCATACCTTCGTTACCGCCCGCTGACGCTGGGACAAGCACTGATGCGAGTGCAAATAATTTAACTTTGTCTGCGGATCTCAGTTCGTCTTGTGGTGGTAACGGTGAACACCGCGGTGGTGTTTTGTTGTCTACCGCTCTCATCAAGTTATGTGATCAGAACGATCGTGAGCACATAGTGCGCGCCCTGCTTGATAGTGGTAGTACTTCATCATTTATGACAGAACGCTTATGTACCTACTCGGCTCAATTTGAATACTAGTCATGTTAATGGTTCAGTCTATGGCATAAATAACGTGAGTTCTCACGTAGGCAAAATATGTCACGTAAAGATGACGTCTTTATACAACTCTTGTACTGCAAAGTTGAGTTGTTTTATTTTGCCATCATTAATGAGTGTTATGCCTTGTCGCGAAATCGACATTTTAGACTTGAATATTCCAGATAACATATTTTTAGCGGACCCCACATTTAATAAGCCGTCAGAAGTAGATATATTAATAGGTGCTGATCTCTTCTGGGACTTGGTCGGGTCACAGAGAATTAGACTAGGTGTAGGTAAGCCGGTACTGTGTGACACGTTACTAGGCTGGATAGTTTCCGGTCCTGTTACTTATAATCCAGGTAAGCGTAGGTCAAATGATATTTCTTGTAATTTTACTCAGACAGATTCCTCTTTTAATAATGATTTTAATAAAATTCACAATGATTTGGTAAAGTTTTGGAATCTGGAAGAGATAAACCCTCCATTCTCTCATTATTCACCTGAAGAAAGGTTATGTGAGGAACATTTTTTGAAAAATACGACACGTTTAGAAGATGGTCATTTTTGTGTTCGTATTCCTATGAAGCAAAGTCCTTCCATGTTAGGAGACTCATTCCAAAGGGCATCTAAATGTTTTTTATTCTCTAGAACGTAGACTGAAATCAAAAACTGACTATGGCACTATGTATCGAGATTTCATGTCTAAATATATACAGTTAGGTCATATGACTGAAAAAACTAATATTTATAAGAGATATTAGTGTTCTGAAATCTTTTGATTTATGGTGGAGCGGTCCCAGCTTTCTAAAGCAACATAGTTCACATTGGCCTTCTCCATGTAAATCATTAGAGTTAAACGATCTGCCTGAAACTCGACCTTCTGTTTCTTTCAGCGCTACTATTCGTAATGATAGTCTATGTTACACTCTTATAGATTTTAGTAGATTTTCAAATTATTTAAGGCTTATCCGCACTGTAGGTACTGTTTTAAAATTTATTAAATTGTGTAGAAAAAAGCCTACAGCTAGTAAATTTCTGTCACTATACAAAGTTATACTATGCACTAAATGTTGTCATTATACAAAGTCAAAAAGAATCATTTCCTGAGTATGAAATGCTTTCTGATAATCGTAAATTGCCAAATAAAAGCGCCCTTATTAAATTTAATGTATTTCTTGATGATAATAAAATAATGCGTGTTGGAGGACGCTTAGTTAATTCCTTGTTTTGTTTTGAGAAAAAGCACCCTATTATTTTACAGTCCACTCATAAATTTACAAAATTACTTTTTGAATTTGAACATATAAGGTTAATGCATGCAGGCCCACAATTGATGTTGGCTTCTATTAGAGATTCGTACTGGCCTATAGACGGACGAAATTTAGCGAGGAGTTGTTATCGTAAGTGTGTACGTTGCTGTCGCATATCAGGTAGAACAGTTAGTCCTATAATGGGCAATTTACCACAGAAGCGTCTCCTTCCAGGCGGTTACCCCTTTCAGTGCACTGGTGTGGACTATGCTGGTCCCATCATGGCTGCTAGTCGGCAAGGTCGCGGATGTAAGCTGATAAAAGTGTACATTGCAATTTTTGTGTGTTGCACTACTAAAGCTATCCATTTGGAGCTGGTGAGTGACTTAACGAGTAATAAGTATTTACTAGCATTATTTCGATTTATTTCGCGACGGGGAAAGCCCGATGATATTTATTGCGATAACGGTACCTCATTCGTAGGGGCCTGCAATGAACTTTCGAAGTTTCTTAAAACTAATTGTGATTCCTTGAGCGAACAATTAGCTAATGATGGTATCAAATTCCATTTTATCCCTGCGTATAGCCCTCATTACGGCGGTCTTTGGGAAGCGGGTGTTAAGTCAACAAAGTTCCACCTTAGGCGAGTGTTGGGAAATTGTAACCTTACGTTTGAAGAACTTTACACCACGTTAGTCCAGATTGAGGCGATATTAAATTCACGTCCACTGACGCCTCTGTCTTCCGATCCAGCAGATTGCACCCCATTGACTCCTGGACATTTTTTGATAGGCCGGCCTCTTACTTCACTTCCACGGCATGATATCAAGGACCATTCCACTGCTTCATTATCACGTTTCCAACGAATAGAGCAGCTACGCCAGCATTTTTGGGCTCGTTGGAGTAAGGAGTTCGTGTCTGAGTTGCAGCACAGAACCAAGTGGCAAAAGGGCAACGATACACTGAAGCTGGGTGCATTGGTCATCGTAAAGGAAGATCATCTACCTCCTCTCAAATGGCGATTGGGAAGAGTCATTGCCGTCCATCCTGGATCAGATGGAATTGTTCGGGTGGCAGACATCACCACATCTGTTGGAGTCATACGAAGAGCTTTCAATAGGATTTGCCCTCTACCCGTCGACGCAGAGTTTGGTTGAAAGAGAGGCTTTCAACGCCCGGGGGCATGTTTGCGCCAATTAATTATCTGTGCGCAATTTCTATAAAAAAAAAGAAGAAAAATCTTCCCGCCTTTTTTTGAACGTTTTTCCGAATACACATCCTTTTATCGAGTCCAGAGTTTTTTATTTCGTCAAAAATTATAAATCAGGACTAGTTGTCCTCATCATATATTTATTTAGTTTGACCCCATATAAAGTTCTCTGTCATACCCAATGGTTGACTGGTAGATAATGCTACTAGCATTAAATCCGCCAACTGTGCTATACATTTATATTTTGTGCAATGAAGTTTAAATAAATAAATAAATTCTACTTTTTTGACTCTGAAACAGGTGAACTTGTTCAAACTGTGGAATTGCTGTAGTGACCTTTGATCCACATTCATAATTCCCTTCATGTTAGCTTTCGGTATTAGGTACTTCGGTACTCATAAAAGAGACCAATTTATTTCCTATTGAAAGAACTGAAAACTAAATAGATTACAGAATGTATACCACTTGGAAATAGGTAGCAGCCGCCGGCAGCCGCCACCAGCACTGTAAGAAGCCCCACGCTCGTGGTCACCATCGTGCGGCCAGCTCGCCGCGCCCGCGCACTGCCACCATCACACATAGTACAGCCCCATTACGTTTTACTGCAATTTTATCAAATGGTGTGTTCCTTATACCGAGGTAAATGTAGTTCGATGAGGACAATTCATAATAGGTACTCTTGAGCTTCATATAACCATGGTTGCTATTAGTATAAAAAAGTTACTGTGAGTGAACATACCTACTTCTTATCATGTACCAACCCTGAAGCTGAGCGTACAAATCGAAACACACAAAGAGAAAGCGTGTGGAACCAAGGCGTCGCAAGGGAAAAATAACAGATGATACGTTTTTTAACAAAAATCGTCCCTTTGCTTACTGATTTAATTCAACATAATAGATAGGTGATTTATGTTATATTATTTATTCCGTTTTCTATGGTTCATATTTCACCCTCCATCCATAATTCAGGTCTCCTCCTCTTTCTTTAACACCTTTCATTTGTAAACTGTGATAACCAACAGGGACCTATGTATAATTTATAAAGTAGGTCGTAATAAGACCTATTAGGTAGAAAAAAATAAGTAGGTATGTACCATTCACAGCTATCACATTACTTTCATCCATAAAATTAACGAAGGGCTGAACGTAAAGTTTGTTTATCTTACTAAAAGTAGGACTGAAAACGTTAGGTAAATCAATAAAAACAAACACTGAAAAGTCTTATTATATTTCACAGTAATGTGATAGTAATAAAATGTTACAATTACCTTGGTACAAATTTATTATTTCGACCCACTAATAAACCGTTCAGATCAATAAGTAGGTACCTACCTGAAATTAGATTATCCGTTAGCAGAGATTAATCGACAACACAAAGAAACCGGATTTATTTGTATTTCGCGGACTTGGCAGCAACATGTCCACCCCGATGTTGGGGGGATACTGAATCGTTGCCGGGTGAATGAAGGCTCGACATGCGCAGTTTGAAGTCTTCCTTGGGATCAGTGAGTGATATTGATGAACATTAGTTACTACGAATCATATTTTTTTAGTTATACCATACCATTAGGAATACTTATCTGGGATGACACAAATATTTGCAATTGTAATTGTGTTTAGTTGTGCTTTTAGGATCAAATAACTGGGATGGTACAAGTAGTTGTCCATATTAGTTGGTCCAAAAGAAAAACGAGGATTTTACCAGTACCGGCGCTCGCCAGTACTGAATATGCATCGTCATCATAATCCCAAAGTACATATATATAGGTCATAAACACTCCGAACCTACAAAAACTTCGCCTCTCCTCTTCTTTCACTCTGAATCTCCGAAGAAATTTGTGAGGATTTGCTGGCAGATTTCAAATGAAACTGAAGAACAGAGTTATCAATGGAACTAGTGGAATCTTAAAAGTGGGATAGACCGAACAAGCTTAATAGCAGCAGGAGCTGCTAAATAAGAAAGAGGAAAAGGGATTTGTAAAAAAAAAAATATTTGTAACTTTAATATGTTTATTATCATGGTATATAACCATTTAAGACATTTCACTCTTATTACATTCGAATTGTATGTAACAGAGAATAAGACTTTACATAATGTATAAAAATAGGACTGTATGAGTCGGTCCGAGACTCAGAAATGCATGTAGAATGAGAAATGAATGCACAATCAACTCTTTCCTGTCCACTGCCAAAATGCAATGACAAATTCTATGTGTCCCTCTCTAAGCTATACACAATTTTATGAAATTGCACATGATTTTAAATTATATGCAAACCTACTAACAATAGCTAAATTTTGTACATTTTCTAAGACCTATGTTTATATCACCTGTGTTTCTGTCAAGTTAATTACATAAATTGTTTAGAGGGTTCAAATAAATAGAAAATCAGATTACAGATAAAAAAAAAATATTATTTAATACCGGTAAAATCGGCAACAAAATCGAAATAATATAAAAAAAATATTGGCATTTGGTCTAAAATCTGTACATCAACCATCGACAGATTCAGCAATAAATAAATTTGCTATACAGTCTCACTTATAAAAACACAGTCACAATAATATTAGTCAACATGTGTCTATTTGAATCGATGCGCTTTGCTTATCACATAGATAAAAACCACAGCACTATTTTGTCACTTACACTTTACAGTTCACGGTCAAACCAGCGTTCATGGAAAGAGATCTACTATCTATTTACAAAGAAATACAATATTTACAAGGAATCACTATATCTACTTTAGGTATTTTTAAGTGGGAGGCGCGCGGCGATCATAGTCCCTTCTATAAACCTCACGCTCATAATCCCGTTCTTCATATGAGTAATCAGCGGGGTAGCCCCGCCAATCATCCTGGTAAGGGCGCACGGGCGGGAAGCCCATAGCGCTAGGCATCGTGGCGCCGTCGTAGTATCCGCCGTAAGGTCCGGCTATGCCGCCAAAGCCGCTGCCGCCGTACCTGCAGACGGTGATGAAAATTTGTAGATAGTCAAATGTGTGTAATGCTTTTAATTATCTATAAATCTATACTTATATTATAAAGCTGAAGATTTTGTTTGTTTGAACGCGCTAAACTTAGGAACTACTATTTTGAATTGAAAAATTCTTTTTGCGTTGAATAGACCATTGATCAGGGAAGACTTTAGGCTGCATCACGCTGCAACTATAAGAATAAAGGAAATAATTGAAAATGTGAAAAAACGGGGAAATTTATTCATCGTTGAGGTCTTCCATGATGCCCAAAATAACTATTCCACGCGGACGAAGTCGCGGGCAAAGCTAGTACAGTAGAAAGCAAAATAAATAACGATTTATTTTTTGTTAGATAAGTATAATGTTTGTTTTAGCTAAGAAGAGCGGTGTCTCCTGGGACAGGATTACAAATTTCTTAAAAGGAGACTCCTCCAAAAAAAAAAACATTTCATTTTTTTCATTTTTAAACTTCTAAAATTGGTTCTGATCTCTCTCTCCTTTGGGTTGCTACGGTCATACGACACGTTACTCTTATTAAAATTCAAATAACCGCTTTGATCATGGGCCCAGAGTTCTGAAACAACACCGCTAAGGATGCAACCGTGAACACACTCTGACGATAAAAGTAAAGGTAAACTCACCGTCTCTTATCGTGCGGCCTAGGGTTGCGGTCGGCGCGGTACCGCGGGTCCTGGCGGGGCCCGGGGTAGGCGGGCGCGGTCCAGGCGGCGTGCGCGGCGTGCTCGGCGTGCGGCGCGTAGGGCGGGCGCGCGCGCGCGGGCCCGCCGCCGCCACTGTCGCGGCGCGTGCGCGAGCGGTCCCGCTCCCGCTCGCGGCCGCGCTCCCGCTCTCGCTCGCGGCCCCGCTCCCGCTCCCGCTCCCGGTCCCGCTCGCGCTCCGGCCGCCGCTCTCTGTACATCAAATCGTCCCGCTTCAGGCTCCTATCTCTATCCTTGCGATCCTTGTGCTTGTGTTTATGTCTGCAGGGATGGAAGAAGCGATATGGCGGTGAGCTAATAGGAGGTTAGCGTACATGATGTTAATTCTATATTTCCAACTAATAAAGCGGGTGAGTGATTACAATGAACGATGAAAACAATGTTAGTGATTACAGTGGAAGATCAATGATGATTGAGAAAAGTTAAGGTTAACTTATTACCTTTCATGTCGTTTGTTCTCATTGGATTCTGGGTCGCATTCTCCTTCTTCTAATTTTCTTTTAACTCCTGACGTGTGTGGTGTTTTATCATTGGATTTATCTAACTTCTCCCTTTTTTCAACTTTTAATCTCTTCTCTTTCTTGTCATTTGCATCATCATTTTTCAAATCCCTTTTATTTGATTTAACATGATTGTTTGAATTGTGATTATTCTTATTATTCGCCTGAAAAAAATATAATGAAAACGTGATTTATGCATATATAAAGAAAAATAATTTCCTTGACCTATTTATATGCACAGATTTCAAGATATCTAAATTAGAAACATACCTTTACATTTTCTTTATGTTTTCCGTCTTTCGGTTTACCCTCAGTTTTTTTAAGGCCATACTTATATAATTTGTACAATTGTTTTGCATCAAAATTTGTAAATTTTGATACAAAATACCAGAGATTACTTCTCCACTCAACTTTCTTCTCTGGATCTGGATAAGCCTCCAGGCATATATCTATTTGGTTTCCAATTTGTGCTAGGCATGTTCGTGTTCTGGTGACTTGTTCTGACTCAGACAATGTTTGATCTGGATTATCGAGAGCTCTTAGAGCTTTCTTCACAGGTCGCATCTTTTCTTTGCACTGAAATTTAATAGATTATTAAGTTTTCTACTAGTTAGTGTTAGTAGTGGGTCATTTTCTGATTTAAATAAATAATTAATTAGCTAATAAACGAATTGTTGATCCATCATTCATTATACTCTATAAAAATTTGAACAGAAACATGCAGTAAGTCAGCAATGAACTGAATTGAAAAATTGAAACTGAAAAATTGAAAATTAACTACACAACATAGACCAATTAGTTCCAGATAAAATATTTTAAAGGATCTACTTCATATCCATTTAAAATAAACGAAACTTACTTCTTCAAACACTGAAGGATGAAGGTCCCCGAGCACCTCCAAGGCCCTCGGCTCGTTATTGGCAGTGAAATGCATAGGCCCCGCAGGTTTCTTCCTCCCCTTCACTTTTTCTACTTTCGGACGATTACCGTCCTTTCTTAGGCGTTTCTTATCTCTGTCTTTCTTATCATTAGAAGTTTCATCATGCGTCGACACTTCTTCCATTTTTAATTTACCCTAAAAACATAATACGACGATGATAAGTTATGTTCACAATTCAGTTTCTGCAATTCACAAAAATACCTAATAAATATATAATCCCTAAAACTCCTTAAAAACAAATATACCTTATCAGATTTATCATTTTTGACAGTCTTTCCTTTTTTCTCGTCTGCTGAACTCCCATCATCTTCCACAATATCTTTTGTGACAGGCTCTTTGAGTCCTCTTTTCATTCGCGGCTTTTTCTGTTTTTGTTTACCATTTTTCTGGTCTAATAATTTCTTTATCACTTTTAATAAATACTCTGCGCGCGACTGTAGATGTTTAGCTTGAGGTTTCTTGTCTTCATTAGTTAATATTTTATCTCCTATTTCAAATGAGGAATCCATTTTTATCGCCTCCCACGAGCCCATCCCATACTGGTATATGCCTGCAAGTAGTTTGGAATCATCCGCAACTCCCCATTCACAATCAAAATTAGCAGGCCTCGTCCTGAAAAAAGTTTAAATTACAAATATATTCACATTACTCTTTAATAAGTACTTTATATTATAACTAAGTCTTATATTATATGTATATCTAAATATTGGTAAATATTGGTATAAAAACCTAGGGGAAAAATTCAAAAATTCTAGTAAGTTGTCTCAGAAGTGCAGAACTAATCTAAGCTAGGAATCCTCTGGCTGGCCTAAATTGCTTTTGCATTCGGCAAATAACTCTTTTAATTCAAGTTAATTTACTTACATAAATTCTAACTGCCATTTTAATCTTTCTTCTTTTGTATCTGGCAAAAATACATCTAAAGGTGCTAATTCTTCTAAACAAGCCGCCATAGTCTTAGCATTTACTGGTACACCACCAAGTTTAAATGTTTTCCTAGCATTTTTCTTGCCTTCTCCTGGTTCATCTGAAACAAAAGTTAATTTTAAGTATACTATAGGATACCTCTGTGATATTACAATCAAACAACAACAAAGTATAGATAGGTTGACAGATTCTCTCTCATCTTTGCATGTTCCAAGTTGCACCCTACGCCGCTATGCTACAGGGATCCGCGTTCCGAAATTTGCTCTTTCTACTTTGTCCAGTCTACATCATTTATTTTCAAGAACACTCACTAAATACTAATGTGTGATAAATAAGTACACAAAAATATTTTATTTTGCAAGAGTCATACATCAAGTACAAAATTTTATCTATAATAAAAATATATATTTTTTGTTGAACTTACTGGCTGGTTCTGACGTATCATTCAGCACCGCTTTACATCTTTCCTCCAGCATCTCCCCCAATTTCTTAAGTTCAGCCAGAGGTTTCTCCTGCAGCTCCGCATCGCAGGCTATGCTGTCCAGATGTTTCGACGGTGCGGAGAATTTCTTATAGCTTTTCACGAACCGCCTTATCTAAAATGACATGCGAAAATAAACATAATTTCATTTTCTTTCTCATATAAAAATTATTGACTTCATGCTTCCCCATGGCGATAGGGGACTACGCCAGCGTCAAAGCAGAATTTTGGAATGTCCTCTTAACGCTCCCCTACGCACTCAAAAATCATAAACATCAACCTCCTGGTGTCAGTCCCAGTTGCATACTAACTACTCTTAAGAGATCTCTACTCTTAGTTACTCTTAAGAGATCTCTACTCTTAGTTACTTTTAAGAGATCTCTACTCTTAGTGATCTGAGCCATGATAGCTGACGTGATCACGATCCTGGAGTGGATAAATCAGCTTGTTTCATATTGTGTCTGACACGAACAATCATCAAATTGCCAAAATGTGCAGGTTTCTAAAAATAATGCTTTTCCCTTAGTGTCAGGAAATGAGTCAGTGAAATCAAAATAAAAAAATAACTCAGGGGCATTGCATCGCCGCAGTAGGATTTAACCACCACATAATCATTTAACATAATCATATAAAAAATATGGTCACACAAAATATCCCACAGACGGCGTACAGAGAAGTTGACAACGCTCCCGCATACTTGTATAGTTAGGTTTTCAAATATGGCCCGCTATTATTGTAAACTGGTTCTGTCCAACCCTACTAAGAAAAAGACATCATAACCCTCGCGGCACGTGCGGCACGTTAGGGCTTATTCATGGAATGTACAATCTTAAGTCCATTTCCTTGTATGTCCATTCCATGTCCGTTTGCCCAAATGTCCCTTTCCAACTTTCCCGGAATGTCTACTTCTAAGAAAGCACATGTGTTTATTTTTTAATTGTAATGTGTTAATGTATATGCCATACCTCTTGATCAGTGAATCCTTTGATCTTCTCCCTGTGCGAGGCGGGCGGGCGGCCGCGCTTCCTGGGCCGCTCGTCGTCGGCGCTCACCTCGTACGAGGCGTCGCTGTCGGCGTCGCCGTCCTCGCCCGCGCCCTCCGCGCCGTCGCCCGAGCTGCGTCCGCGCCGCGATCTACCGCCTTCTGGAACGACATATAAATAAACATCAGATCTACGCAAAAAAAATGGGCTCGAGTTAAGTCTCGAATAAAATTGCCGACTTTGTCCCGTACATATTTATCACTACATATAGAGTCGCTTTCCGCGCCTATGCTTACGTTTAGAATACTACACAACGGATTTGATAGTTTTTTTTTTTATAGATAGTGATTAAATAGGAAGGTTTATATTATGTGTATATGTGTAAATGCTGCCCGTGCGACGCCAGGGCGGGTCGCTAGATCACTACATAGTATAAAACTAAAGTCGCTATTTTAGTCTGTTTGTCTGTATGCTTAAATCTTTAAAATTACGCAACGGATTTTGATGCGGTTTTTTGTAACAGGTAGAGTGATTCAAGAGGAAGGTTTTTATGTATAATAACATTTATAATTTTGCACCCGTGCGAAGCCGGGGCGGGTCGTTAGTTATATATATAGTAAAACATGATGAGACCGTAACGCGATTAGATTGATAACACCAGAGTTCCTGTTACCAGTTCGAGCTAACTGCTGTGCAGTAGGTATAGTATGCCCACTGTATATAAATATATACAGAAATATGTTTTCCAAGTGGTAAGGACTAACCCTACTGAACAATCTGATATTCTTAAAATGATATTCTTTAGCATTAACCAACATTAAGAGAGTTGCTCGTACAAGATTGATTGTTGTATAAAACAAATAGTTTATTGATATGCCAAAAACTAATTTTGCTTTTATGATTTATTGATGGATAAAAAATTCATGAAAAATAAACTTACTCTCATCAGCATTGTTCTGCTGTAAATTTTTTCTTCTCGGTGGTAAGTACAAATCTTCCATTTCTTTATTTTTCTCTTGCTCTGCAATGGTATTTCGGACGTTCTCGGGTATGATGTCATCCTAAAAATTGATAATTTCCCATTTAATAACACAATTATTGACACACCAAACATTTAATAACGAACCAAACAGTTGTACATATTTTTCATCTATCAAGTGTCTTGCCTACCTGAAGATGAGCATGGGGGACTCCAAGCTCCTTCATCATCAATCATTAAATTGATTAACTGTAATAAAGCCTAACCCAGTTCTTGTCTTGATTGTTACACAAGGTGAAAATTAATCCTTAAGTCGCCTCTAACAACATCTGCGAGATAACAAGAGTAGGAACCCGAATCTAACAACCTGACCTTACCCAATCTTTAGTCTCCTCTTCCGCAGAGTCTTTCTTAACTTCCATGACAGCTTTCTCTTCATCGAAAGCGAAACTGGCGACCTTGAACGCGGACAACAATTCGTCGCCAGCCATTGTCGGGGCTTCGTCTCGCGTTTCCGCCCGTTGTAGGATTTCATCAATATCACACTAAAAACAAACTAATATTAGTACATTACTTAAAACATACACAATCTAGAAAGACGCGTTTGAAATTATCTCTCTCTTACTTTCTTAGTTTCTATCGTTGTTGCGCCAACAAGCTTTTGGCACTAGGATTTGTGTATTGAAATTAGGCTTAGGCATTACATTTAAGTTTACACCATCAAGCAAAAGTAGTCCATAATGTATAGAACTTACGACAGGGTCCTCATCATTCTCATCATCATCTTTGAACAATTCCTCAGCACCAAACTTTAGAATAGCATTCAAATCCTCCTTGTTAAACGGATTATTGGCAGTAGTAGCGCCGTCCCTCTTGTTGAGAACAGTCCTGCCAGTTGTATCCATCCGTTGAATGACAAGATGGTCTAAAACCATCTTCCGTTTGGCTCTTTCTACAATGTCTTCTTCTACAGATCGAGCCGTTACTAATCTATAAATGTTGACCTGTGAAAAGTTAGTCCATTAGAAAAAAATAAAATTTATTTTTATACTGCAATTTAAAGGCATTTTATGTATGAAATAAACATACCTGATTTTTTTGCCCAATCCTATGCGCTCGAGCCTGAGCTTGCAAATCGTTTTGAGGGTTCCAATCAGAGTCGAAAATAATTACAGTATCGGCCGTCGCCAAATTGATACCCAATCCACCAGCGCGGGTCGACAGCAAGAAGCAGAAATCTTGAGAGCCTTCCGCATTGAAATGATCAAGGGCCTGCTTTCTTATTTCTCCTTTTATACTTCCATCAAGACGTTGGAAAGGAAAATGTCGCCGTTGTAAGTATTCAGCCAATATGTCCAACATCCTGACCATTTGCGAGAAGATAAGTACTCTGTGGCCGGTCTCTTTTAGCCTGCAGAGAAGTTTGTCTAATAATAGTAACTTTCCTGATCCTCTCAGAAGTTTCTGTAAAAAATATATTGTTTTAAATCTGAACTATCAATTTATGCAAAAATCCTTTAAATTACCAAAAGAGAGCAAAATTGTTACCTCGACAGCATCTGTTGTGGCAAGAGACGCTCTAGATTCGAAATCTTCAGGTTTAGTCAGAAGTGCATGATTACAACACTTTTTCAATTCAATGACAATGTTTATAAACGTATTTATTGATCCTTTGACTCCTTTCCGCAAGGCACTGTAATTCTTCGTGAGGATCCATTTATAGTATTGTTTTTGAATCGATGTCATTTCCACCCTCAATATTTGTTCTACTTTAGCCGGTAATGATTTTTCTACGTCTTTTTTCTGCCGCCGCAAAATAAAAGGTTCTAATTGTTTATGTAACTTTTCGTAACCTTTGGTTGCAGCATCTTCATGGTCTTTCTCAAACTCTTCCCATGATTCAAATCTGTTAATTGAATGATCCATTATGAAATTATACAACACTCATATTATTATGTAGACATGCTGTTTTTTTCTACTTGTAACAATTGCTTAATTAATTATTTATACTTACTTGTAAGGCATAATAAAGTGTAAAAGAGCCCATAACTCTTTGAGCGAATTTTGTAACGGAGTGCCAGTGACTAGTAGGCGGTGATTGGTGTCAAATTCCTTTAAAGCTTTATACAATAACGAATCATCGTTTTTTAACCTATGAGCTTCATCAACAAGTAGGCACGCCCAACTGAATGATCTCAAAAATTGTCTATCTTTGAGTAGAATTTCGTATGTCGTTAAAATTGCATTAAATTTTAGCCTTTTAGAACTTGAAAAGCTCCATTCAAATTGTCTAATCTGTAATTAAGAATAAACACATTTTACTTAACAATATTTGATTCTAAAATACTGTAAATTTAGCTCATTGATATAAATAGTACCTAATAACAAATTAAAATATACTTACAATGTCTCTGCTAATGACATCACCAATGTATGTGACTACGTTAATATCAGGCGCCCATTGTTGAAATTCTCGCTGCCACGCCGTCATCGTACTTAGTGGCACTACACATAGAAATGGGCCATACAACTGTTGAGTTTTGAAGAGGTAGTACAAGAAACATATGGTCTGGAAAAATAAAAAAATAATTTAAACACAAACCTTTGGGCATATATCATATATATTACAAGAAATTAAAATCTCAAGTTTTTGATGATCGTTAGACCAGTCAATTATCTCTTCTCCTAAATTGATTTTTTTTTTTCGTCCTTGCTTTTACAAAATTCAAATTATAACATTGGGTTGGCGGGGAGTCTTTTCATCTGTTTTTTAAATAAGATTGTAATAAGGTTTTATTCTTGATGATAACCTGCAAAACTAGTGGTTATATTAACATTCTGCAACTGCAATATTTTAACTGACCTGTATAGTTTTACCTAAACCCATTTCATCAGCAAGAATGACAGAGTTGTCCTTACACCAGGAATGTATCAACCAATTTAGCCCGTCCATTTGGTAATCTCTCAATGTGTATGTCTGTAAAAAGATATGATCACAATGTTGAGATAAATTACACACAGCTTTAAGTAAAAATTGCGATTTATTCCTTTATCAAAAGATAAAAATAGCCATCAAAACATAAGCGCCATCTCAACTCATCACAACAAAATGCCTACTATCATGGACATGAATGCAAGTGTTCATGTAGAAGCAATGTATAATTCTTAGTAAATCATTTCGCAGTTCAAATGTAGATGGCGTTGCAAACCATTACAATTTACTAGCTTCAGCAAATGGATTCCCTCACCGCCGTCGTCACCATCTGGCACTTATATGCTAAGAGTATTTCGATGTAGAACATGGAATACTAATTTAAGTTTTTGCCGTACAATCTAAACATCAAATTTGGAAATTAATAAAAAAAATAATCTTAATATATTGGGTATAACAGCTTTACCTAATTATTGATTCATTAATTTTTAATAAGACGTAAAAATAAATTATTTTAAAGCATATTCAATTCACACATCTCAAACAAAAAATCCTGTTAATACCATTTACAGTGTAAATTTCGGGAACTTCTCTCTCAGTGCTCTTCTATACTTTCACATGTATAAATACATGCCAAATTTAAACTTTCTAAACCTAGTAGTTTTGACACATTTTCATCAATCACCTCAGTCAGTCAAGCAATAATTGCAACTAATTGATAAGATTCTTTAAAAGAAAAATATATAAAAATATTGTATGACGTCGTGAAAAGGTCATCTAAAGGTTATATAACTTCTTTTGTAGAAACTCGAAAATTACAAATAACTACATATTAATATTGCTAAGATGATTTGCATCACCAAGATTTTGGTCAAAATCAAGACAAAGCTGTAAACCAAACAAATTCGTCTTTACCAAATAATAACCTTGTTAAGAGGTGCAGTCTACAATGAATTGTCATAAAAAAGTGTAAACAAAAACAGTTGACCTGAAGGTAAAAGGAAATGTAAGAACAAGTTACCTGATCTTTGCCCATATAGTCGGGCTGCTCTTTTACTTGATGAAACTTGGGGCGTCTTCTTAAGACAGGGCAATGCCTTGAAGGAGTAGTCTTGGCAGCCTCCCTGTATTTGAAATTCTCCACTTCCACAGGCCATCTCCTTTCTATGAGGCTAGAATCTTCCCAAGTTGCGTCTGCATATGGAAGAGACTCCCATTTGCAAAAGTACTCATGTGCAGTTCCACCAGATTCTAGTTCTCTTGTTTGTTCCGCTGTCAAATATAAATGAAAATTTTTAAAATATTGAAACAAATAAATGTAAATTGGTTAAATCATTAAATTGATGACAGTTGATAAGCTATAAAATTACTTAAATTTGATATTTACCTATTATTCTCTCTACATTGTTGTAAGTCTTCACTAATTCTTGTTGTAGTTCAGCTTGGCATTCAAAATAATCTATATCCTCTGGACCAGCTTGTTGTCTCCACCATGAAAGTTCAGCTTCTTTCTTAATATAATTTTCTAGTTTTTTAAGGCCTTTAACTTTTTGTTCATTAAGTGATGCTTCAGATTCCCATGTGTTGTGGATATGAGACCATCCTTTCCATTTGATCAGGTACTGTGGTTCAGTTGATTCTTCATCGTTAGGGTCACATCCTTCATTTGGGTCGCCATTTTCTTCTATATAATACACTGTTGTCACATTGCCAGTGACTGTACAATGATAAGAAGACATTAGCTAAAATTCAAATTTTATTTGCACCCAAATGCAAATTCACAACAAATCAAATCCACGAAATTACTTAAGAAATTTAGCTAAATTATGAAAATTAGCAAAAATATAATGATGATGTTTGAAGTAAATACCTCCTTTCTTTCCGCGTCTAAAGCCAAGAACTCTCTCTATAGTTTCACTGTGCTCTTCTGGTTCTGGCTCCCCTTCAGCTTCTCCTTCGCCTTCCACCTCCAGAAGATCCGAAGAATCAGTTTGTTCATCACTTGCTTCCTTATAACTAACTGCAGCACCAGTGCGTCTTGTAGCTGTTCGACTGAAACAATAATACCCTGTGTTTGATTTCTGTAACACAGCTCAGCTCGAGGTTGAGGTGCAAGATAGAAACCAAACTTGCAATTGCTCTCAGAACTCAATAGTACTTGAAGAAATATAGAATTACAAAAAATGAGAAGCCCATGTCTCTAAGATCTTCAGGAATAAAAATTTATAGCACTTGATAAAAAACTGACCTAGCATCCAGTGTATCTATGGCAATTTTTAGGGCCACTAACCCTCTGAGCACAGACTATTGATATGGTAATTATATATCTTTTTAGATAAGCTGAATTTTCATTTAAATTAATAAGATTTTAAACAGATAAATCAATATTTATAAGTAATCCGCAAAAAACAGGCGCGGAATTTCTCCGTCGGGTCTTGCGCGAACCTTGGGAACTTTGTAAGTATTTTGCAGTATGTGCCATGTACCTATTGAATTATTGCAATAAGAGTATTAACTGAATGCTTAAATGTTACGCGTTTAGAAACACCTAATTACCTATGTACATGCAAAGTCCAAAAAGCCAAAGCAAACCCCAAGCCGTTAGTATTAAGAAGAACATAAGAATTTTAAACCCTTCATTCAGGAAAATACTGTTAGGTAGAATTTGGTTTAAACAATATGTCTGTAGGCAACAGCTAGTATGGAAAAAAAAGGAAATAAAAAAGTCCCAGTAGAAAAAAAAAAATTATCAGATTGCCAAATTTATAGGTAACTGTACTGGTAATGCTATAATAGATATTGGGATGTTATTTAAGCCAGCAGGGTAGTCAGTAAGTCATCATTGATATTTATGTAATTTATCACATCTGTACCCTTATCTCTTGGTTAAAATTTATAAATAACCTTTTTGCCTCCTCATCAGAGCCTTCAGTACTTTCATCTTCTTCACTTGTAAATCTTCTTCGGGCTGGTTTCTTTTTTCTCAGAGGTACACTTCTTTGGCCAGGTCTCTTTGAAGGTGGGGGTGGTGACCCCTTTAGGTCACTATCACTATCTGATGAATCAGAATTCCAAGAATTGCTGAAATAGAAAGTTATTTTTTTATTAAAGTAGTTTCCAGCAGAGTAGAATAGAATCAGTATCAGTAAGGAGGCAATCCAAAAAATTAAGTAAAGCAATTCCTGAAGCAAGTGGCTTCCCGCAGAAGGCAGGTCAGGCAGGTTATTATTGGGCAGCAGCTGACGACAACAAAAACTCAAATCTTTCGAGTATTAAATCATATACTGTCAAGACTCCAAACCTAAAATTACCCAAGTACCTAACCAAAACCTAGACTTGGTCATGTTGTAAAGGTACAATACACACCTTCTTTTTCTGTTTTTTCTACTGTGACTTCTACCCCTCTCACTAGAATCACTGTCTGCTAGTTTGAGTCTATCAGGTTCTTTTCGTGACCGGGCAGATCTTCTGATACCATAAATGTCTGGATTGTCTTCCCAAAGATCTGATTTGACTCTTCCATGGCTATTTCTTGAGTGAGATTTTGATGGTGAATCATTACCAGAACTGTCTTTATCTGATTTAGAAGAATTAGGATTGCTGTGTTTCGGTGACAATTTGGTATCATCATCACTATGGTGCGACCTGTCACCAACTGAAGATTTTTCAGACCCTGATCCGGAGGAGCTAGATCCACTTTCGCTATAAGAAAAAGAAAACTATTTTGTTTACCACTATAAATAAAACAATGTTACATAATATTAAATTATTTCTTAAATTCCTACCTTTCACTGCCAGAACCGGAGCCACTGGAATCACTCTTTTCTCCTTTCTCACTTGTAGATTCACTGCCAGATTCATTTATGAATCCTTTCTAAAAATGAAAATATATTTAGACAATGAAGCTTAAAATTAAATTTAACTATGCATTCTAAAATAAATAATAAATAAATAAAAAATATGGCTTCCATTTATTTGTTTAAATATCCATATACAAAATTAATATTGTTAATGACTACATTGAAATGGCCTGTACTATACTAATTTAGTTAAGTTCAAGTAATAGAACGGGTAAGATGATATTCCGAGCCTAGACGAGTAATATTTTACTACATACTGGAGATAATCCCGATGAGGTGAAGCTCCATGTGTACTCCATTAAAACTTAAAGCTGACACAAAAAAAACCTTATACTTTATAATGAACGGATTGTAATCGTCTAGATAAACAAATAATACAAACATAACCTCAATAATAGTCTTATAAAATAAGAAAATATTTGAAAAAATACTGAAATTCACTCAAAAATAGAAAAATTAGATTTTTTATGATTTCATACAATAAGTTGTGATGGGACCAAGTAAATAGAATAGTAATTGGTCAGAAAGTTAAAACATAACCTCAAAAACAATCATCTTACTAGGTAAGACTCAATTTCAAACACAATTTGCAAAAATGGGTCCATTTCAAAAATTATTTTCTTTGTGCACCATAGAAAGATTACGTAACAAAGAAACTTTCTGAACGATTTTTATAGTGGGACAAGAATATTTTCATACATAAAAACACCACAATATATTGTAAACAATCACAGAAACCCTTAAAATCACTATTACGTCTTAAAAATTCATCCCTTTGCAGTGCCACACCCAAGGCTTCTGGAACATTCTTAAATTATTTAAAGCCACAAAAACGGATTTAAGTAAATAATTACACCAAAACATTTTCAAAAATACATGAAAAACACTTACCAAAAGCATTTTGCAGAATATGAAGGAAAAACCGTGTTACTTATATAATTAGCAATAATATGTAGGTAAAAACATGAAATTCGTAAAAGAAAAACTTAGGTAAACACTTTCCATTATTTTAAGCAACATAATTTCATTAAATTTCAAAGAAATATGAAAATCTATTTCGCTCGAAAATCTTGTCAAGCGACGCCATTTTGTCGTCGCATGAATCTGGTGACGACGGAAATGAAAAATCTAAATTTTCACGACACAATTTTGAGAAAAAATATATAAACAGAAACAATAAACACCAAAAATTCGAACGTGAAACTTTGAAGGCGTCGGAAATACTTCGTCCTACTAGGAAACGATGTGAGCACCGCACACTACCAGCGAATCTCGAAATCTACAGCCATATTGCCTGTGCAGTGCAACAACGGGCTGCTTGGCAAAAATAGGGTTGTGCTATTCATGCGATTAACTTCTTGAATCTGACACCTCCTTACCCCTTTAAATGTCTGATAACTTATAATATTTTATGCTCTTTATAATTTACGCGCTTAACAGAACTATCGAAGAGTCCAAAATAATAGATAGGTACTAAAAGACATGACGGTGAATTAATAAAATTAGCTACACCTTCTAAAATTTCAAAGTCATAAAATCTTTTTGACTTAGTAATCCTACTAAAATAATGTATTTTGTGTAAGTGGAAATGCATGTAAATATGCATGTTTGGGTGAAATCTTTGAACTCAATTTGAAGTAGATACCTTCAACAGATTCAACTGAAATTTTGTATACACTTTTAGTTTGGATGACTATACATGATTAAGGTTTATTTTTAATGCACTTCTACAATGTGGGTATCACATGAAATGGCTTATTAGAAGTAACTTAAAAATAATTAACCGCCATCCAAATTCCAATATGGCGCACTTTACAAAATGAAATGACTTGACGGCAATAATTTGTAATTTTAAAAACTTTAAAATGTAAATTTTATCATATAACATCACAATAAACATTTTATGTGATAATAAGAGCCTGTCGCGATTTAATTTAATATTGATAGGTAATTAAATCGCACGACAAGCTGCTAGTATCTTATAACTTGTGGATTCATAAGTCTATAGATAATAAAAATAACATATATTTCCTTTTATTAGAACGTTTTTAAAATGAATAAAAGCTTTTTACGTACGATATGATAAAAGGAAAATAAAACTGACACTGTAAAAAGATTTAATTAAATTTTTATGACAATGGTCTAAATATTCTGATTATTGTTTAGCTTTAAGTCTAACGAAAAGTTTTGATCACATTTATGTACCTACTCAGTAGATATTTATTAATACCAAAGTAACACCTAAGTATCGCTGAATTTTTTGACGTGACAAAGCCTAATAATTCGATTGAGCCGGCTGCACGCACGAAAAAAACATGACTCATGCGGCGTTACCTCACTCTGAGGCGTTCCATGTAAGGCTTATAGTGCAAGCGAGAGCACAAAACGAGCGACAAAGAGGCACAATCGGCCTTCGCGTTCGGCAGCATATACCTCCTTCTCTATATGCATACAAATCTATTAAACAAATTATATTTCAAATTTTATTTTCAAAAATGCTTCCATCAGTAGGTATTTTCTTAAGACGTTGTCACGTTCAATTATCGTCAGTAAACGAACTTTACAGACAACCGATTTTTTGTCTACAGATTAAGTATAGATATATATGGAGTCTCTGCCAACACCTCCAGGAAAAAAGGCGTGATTTTATGTATGTATGTATAGCTATGCGGGACAAATCATACAGTCAGATTGAATCAGCACCAAAGTTTAAGTAAAGTAAAATGTAATAATAATGTATCTATCGACACACTACCGATATTTATAACCCGAAAAAAAAACAACCTTTTCATTGGTATCGATTCAGGATTACGATGTGCAGCTTTCGCACATCTCTATGTCGAACTGATATTGACATGTGACAGTGACAAATATTAGTTGTGTTGTTGGAGTTGAATAGGACTTTAGTTGGACATTAACTGCTATGGGCTTACAGACATAGAAGGGAAAGGGACTTCCCTTTATAAATCTATGGTTGGGCTTTGGTTTGGCGTGGTGTACATAAGTATCACAGACCTTTTTAATGTGTGGATCTCGTGAAAAAAATGATCCTCTATTAATTTTTACCATTTTAGCGCCTTGTTAGCATCAGAACTCAGGACAGGCTGTACCATACAAATAACAACTAATTTGTGTGGCAAGTTGAAGCGCCACTGTGATCACTGCGATTGTCCCGAGGACTAAACTTCCAACGATAAAATAGCGACCGACACTAGTGGGCACAATAATATAATGACAGTGTGTAAATAAGTGGAGGTCAGTAGATCACAGTATCAACATAACATATCTCTTTTTGCATGTTACGAGCGTCGGTGGTCGAATCGTTAAGGTGCCGGTTAAAATGCGTGTGTCGATTAAAAGGCACAGGTTCTAAACCCACCCGGCCATGTACCGTACATTAATTTGAATACCAACCGATGTTATTACGGTGAGGGAAAACATCGTGAGGAAACCTGTAAACTTGCTTGCATGCGTTGCAATTACTTGAGCAGCCCTTTTTCATGGAACGTTGACAAGGCATGTAGGTACATTGTGCTTTCATCTCTTTCTGTCATTTCGAATAACCTTGGAATAACATAATGACATAGAAAGGTATTATTTATTACTAATGTGGCTAAATTGGGATGGTTGTTGCATAAAAGGAGGTACAGTGCCCAGAACAAAATTGAAGTCAAATTCTAAGGTCTACTTATTTGCCGGGTGATTTAAATAAACAAATAAAATATTTTTAAGTCATTTATTTACATTAAATGATTTTATTCCTTCCGTGATAAGGATATTTTTGCAATAATTAGAGAAAGAATACCTAGAAGCGCACTGCCTCCACATGCGTATGTTAGCACTCCCCTGTAATATTGCGGACAGTCTAGTGTGTTGTCACATTTACTGAAAAGAAAAAATAAATTTTCTAATGAGGATCTATAGGTTTACTTTTGAAGCGTTTGTTTTGCCGTTTCATAATAGAAACGAATCTAAAATGGCTGCCAAAATCATGATTGCACACTATTGCCGTCTTAACTAACACAAGGCGTTAACTACTGTATGAAAAAAAACACATCTTTTAAAAATCACTTATAAAGAACTACCTAGTCCAGTGGCGTCCTTTTGATAGAACGCATTGGTTCGCATGACTGCGATCTTGTGGAAAACTACTACTACTGTCTATTTTACTCACTAATTCTCTATGGCAACAACCGCGATTCCTGTGACGAGTTTGTCGGCAAACGTGACGATAGAGTAAATTGCTGCACTTTGGTGAGAATGAGGTCCTATCAGATCAGCCGTCACGCAGAGGCTGGAAACAAGGGTTATGGAACTGCCGGCACCTGAAATTGGATTAAGATTAATCCTTCTTTAAAGGGTGATAACTGAAAATCAGCCTTTTTGTACTCTTTCAGTGCAAAATGATCTCTGAAGTTATGATCCTTTCGACTTGCTACAGCACATCTGTGTTAGTTTAAACTTTCAATCTTTACTTTATAAGTAAGAAGTTAACTTTACCTATACTTTTGCAAAACATACCTATCAAAGTTGCAACTAAATAAATTTGCGCTATATTTGCTTCAGGGTCGATAGCTAACGCAATCCACAAACAACTGATCAAACTTAATGTACTCCCTATGAGATACACCACCTGAAATTTAACGATGTATATATTATATACTGAATACTGAATATATGAAATAGTAATAAAATAAATATACTAAGTACTGAATAAACCGTTCCCGAATATTTCTATGGTACCTAACGTACCTACCTACTCCTACTCATTAAATGTAATGCGAAAACATAAATTTATCTAACAACGTAAGTAGGTATAGTTTTTTTTTACTTTGTAACCCTTTTATAAGGAAAAATAAAAATAAACTTGTTGCATAACATATTGATATCCTAATAGTCAAAATATAATTCAGTTTCCTTCTTAAGATTCGGTTAATTCAAGTTCAGCATTTTCTCTTTAAAGGAATATTTTTCCTGCTAGTAGGTACCTACTTTTAACTTTAACAATTTACGTTCAAAAACAGTACGTTTTCGGAAAATCGTGATTAGGATCTGAAACGTACCTGATGGCCATATATATTTATCTTGCTCTTCAAAAGAAGAGAAAAGAAGAAAGAAGATATGTACAGAACGAGCGGAACACTAGCTACCAGTTCTGATCCAGCACTGGGATTGACGGATAGTCGCTCCTCAAGGAACAGCGGCACATAAACTAAACTTAGAGCCCAGTATAATCTAGAAAATACGTATCTGAAATAAAAAAAAAACTATATAAATAATATCAGGAAATTTTTAATATTATGACTACTAGTTACTAAATTCAGTGGAAATGAGAGCGTTAAGGAACAGCGTGATAAGGGAATATTGTGATGTGATGGAAGATGTAGTTACAGGAATAGAAAAGGGTATGTTAAGATGGTTTGATCATGTGGAGAGGATGTATAAAAGCAGTTTGACTAAGCAGATATGTAAGGAGTGTGTGGAGGGAAAGGTCGGAGTGGGAAGGCCTAGACGAACGTATCTTGATCAAATTAAGGACGTCCTGGTAAAGTGTCAGGTCAAGAGTTGAGCTTGCATGAAGAGAGTTATGAATGTGGATGAAGCGAAGGAAGTATGCAGAGATCGTGGCAGATGGAAAGATGTAGTCTCTGCCTACCCCTCCGGGAATGAGGCGTGATTTTATGTATGTATGTAGATCGTAGTCTCTGCCCACCCCTCTGGAAAATAGGCGTGATATCCATATTTTAATCGATAAATAGTATTAAACTTAGAAATATTTTTTTTTAATATGACGGTACTTACAACAGACTTGTTTGGTACAGTAAAGGCATTTTTAGAAAATGCATTATTTTTGACTGCGTGATGACTATAGGCTCAGCACCATCCTCAGGAAGAAGAGACGTGGTGGTACCATTGTTAACTGTTTGTCCGTTTGTTTTGGCGTTTTTTAACCTTATTTTGAAAATTATATGAAAAAGAGAATAGGAAGCTATTCCTATACTAGAGATTATCATTGACACGTCCTGAAATAAAAAATATATATGTTAATCCCATTATGCCTATGTCGAAAATAAAAGTTACTATTAGAAAATCATAAGGATAAGGTAAAGTAGTTATTTTTTACCCGAAATTTATAGTCGTCTGCTGGCGTAATGAATGTACTGTAGTTTGTTGTTCGTAGCACTATCCATGTTACAAGATATACCATCAAACTGGATGTCACTGAAGCCATATATCTATAACAATAAAATTACAAAGCTCTGTTAAAATTAATAAGTTTCTAGAACCTACGTTTGACAGACACACGTCCAAGTAATCTAAAAAGGCTATTACTTTTTTCTTTTAAGTTAGGGAATCCAAGCTAAGCCTTTGATACCTAGCCCAATAAAATTTTAAATAGAGTTTTATAAATCTGATTGGATCTAACCTTATAGAAGTCAATTCCGACCTAACGTGTAGGTTATCAGATATGGTCGGGATCATGGCCAGATGGGAAATCTGGACAATGGCCCATCCTATCTGGAAGACCACGATGAGGATAGCGTAGTATGTGGGCATCCACCACGCCAGGTAGCTAACCACTCCTGGCTGGCAACCCCAGCATCTTATGAAGAGTAGTGGGAAAGTGCAAGTCACTAAAATACATCCTGAAACAAGTAGGAAATATATAATTATACATAGATAATTTAAAATATTTAATGAAGCGAAATAATAAAGAAGTCTGGGATCGAAGCCGGTAGAAAGATGTAGTCTTAGTCTACCTCTCCGAGAAAGCGGCATTATTTTTATGTATGTGAAATTATTTAGCTATTTGTTATATTTTAACAGCGAACCCCAGGCCGCGAAACATTGTGGTAGGGGGTGCAACTGCATACGCAATGAGAGAGAGAATATTTTATCAGTCGAGTGTCGAACTGCTAAGGGATTTTATAAAATTTCGTAATGCACGACACGTGGACTTTATTCCATTTGGAATTCTGCGTCGGTTTGTTTAGACTATATTAAGTCTTAATACATAAAATATGTATGTACCTATATGTAAAATAGAACTATCTAAACATAAACCGTCTTACCAGTCAAATGCCATTTCTTCTTGGTGCCGTACCTGTCAGCCAGGATGCCTACCACTGGAGTTGCAAGAGCATCTATCACTTGCCCTGAAATTAATATAAGTATGGGTACGAGTAATTTACTATTTTCTTGGGGCAAAGCCAAGGACCACGATACTTAAGTGAGTTCATGTTCATGTTTTTACACGACGCAAAGTCACGTCTGACCTGCGTAATGTATCAATGAAGCCGGCAAACTTAATCCAAAGCCCTAAAAAAACTAACATCCAGTTGCCAAATACAAAAAATATGCTAGTATCCTCCAAATGTTTTCTCTCGCCGTAAGAGCATCGGTTACCATTCAAACTAATGAATGTGACTCGGTAGAGACAATATAATACTTGGTAAGGTGGTGGCAAGCTAGCGAGTATGGTTAATTGCTAAAAGCATTAATATATAAATTAAAACGTGTTATTAAATTTTTTATCATGTACCTAAAAGAAGCATGGCACCGGCGACAGCAGCCCTCATCTCCAGAACGGCTTGGAAAAACAGCATCATGTAGGAGAACCACATGGCGGCACACAGGTCGTTGTAAACGTGACCTAAGCCGTACACGATATTCTGGTTCAGCCGGCACCATCTTCTGGGCCTGAAATTACAGGAAATTCAACTTATTAAAGCTTACTTACTTACTTACTTAATGTATGTGTATCTTCTTCCTCCTGGATTAAATCCCGGTTATATCCTCACCTCTTTAGAGAGGAGAGTGCTATGCCTTTGTAATGTAATACATTGTGGATACACATGACAACAATGTGTACAATCCATGAAGCATAGTGGTGGAGGGTGCAACCCAAAACATGCAAAGATGAGAGGGAGAGCATAACAAAGTCAGTAGGGTTGACTTTTTGTTTAGCTGTTTGCAAGCTCTAAAACAAAATTCGAAAGTCAGTCAATTTTTATCATAGACAAAATACGAAAAATTTCGTTCCCATTGCGGTAAACCTATCAACAACAAATTTGAATTACCTATAAGTCAAGTAACTCACGCAAATCGTATAGTATTAAGGTAATACCTTTAAATTAATTTGGCAATAGAAACCCTTAAGGATCAATAGATTAAGCTGCTCTTTTATTCATGTTTCGAACATAATTATATCTTTGGTTGTATGTCTCTCTACTTTTATGGAAATTTCACAAAAAACTTTAACACAGTTTGTTAGGTACTCAGTAATTTTCAAAGCACTAAGACCACATCACCTTAACCACACTTCTGGATTGATGTCGTTTTCCACTGGCACTGCTTTCTCATTAGCATCCGTTGATCCGTATCTAGTAGTCATTATTTAAAAAAAAAAATTTTACCAAAATTGTAAAAAAAATTACGGACACATTTCCTAACTTAAGCAACTGTTATTTCACTGGTTCCATTATTCAGGAACCCTTATACGCGTCCGGCATGAAAGTGGAAGAGCCGACGTATGGCATCGGATTAAGAACTATCTGCGTGTCTGTGCTAGGAAATTGAAGCCTATTACATGCTGTTAGGCATAGTATTTCTGCTGCTTGACATGTAGCAAGATCAAGTAATCGACGTCCATATCAATTCATTGTCGACGTTCTTTGACCCGTATTCGTCAATAAAGTAGTCATGAAGATAATCGCATCTACGGATGAATGAATATTAAATACAATCAACTTTATGTTTATTTTTATTTCCTCTATATTATAAAATCCTACTTACTATTATAAAGGCGAAAGTTTGTATGGATGTTTGTTACTCTTTCACGCAAAAACTACTGAACCGATTACCATGAAATTTGGTATGTAGGTAGCCGAAGACCCAGAATAACACATAGGCTACTTTTTATCCCAGAGTTCCCGCGGGATTGATAGGGTTTCCATGCGGACGAAGTCGCGGGCGGCCTCTACTTATAAAATAAAAGTGTGTAAATTCTTGACGTACGGCCGTGACTATGGATACCAAGGTATTGCTAAAAAGTTATAGATATTTAATAACGAAGACAGCTAAAAAAAGATTTTAATGAAATCCTATTGAAGCGGTGTCGGCGAAAACTGGTATTTACAGAAAAATAAAAAATATGTTTTTTATTTATATCGAAACTTGAAACCGGAGCGAAATTTGTAAATAGTTCCATTTTTTAAATGAAATATAAGAACTGATTAAGGGTGAAAAGTCCTATTTATGGTTCATTTAATGCAACGTGTTTGACGGTCGATGCCCTACTATTGTTATACGAGTTGGTCGGCGCGGCGGCGGCTTCCGCACATATTGGGTTACCTACCTTCTACCCGCAAAGCGGTTCACGCTCCGCTGAACCAGGTGACAAGTAGTTCGACTATCAAGAATTTAGTATTACATTTATGCCGATTTAATATCTACAATATATAGAAATTGGAGAACCTTCGCATCACTTCATACAAATATAAACGGAAAATACTGTAGTTTTTTCTTGTTCATAATATCTTAAGCTATCACTCCAAACTAAATTGACATTTTGATATCACCGAAACAGTTTTACAGATTCTTTGATCTAAACTGAAGAGAAAATCATAACCGATGTAATAAAATTAACCTGAACAATCGAACTTCTTATTAGCAAGTTTAATTCGGAATAACCCTAGTAGTATTTTGTTAATAAACTTTCATTAGAATAACACAAAGGCTACCTAACTCACACACGAGTAAAACCACATTCGGGCGATATATTTTGTTGTTTATCTACGAGTTCGTTTGTAAGGTCAAAAAGGACACAATAAAAACATTGTACTTAGCTCTCTTATTTGCCAATAAAGATAGTCCATAAAGCTCACTTTGTTTGTAAAACATCTACAAACTAGTTTGTTTGCAGTTTGCAGAATCAAATATCAATGAAGTAAGTTATTGAACTTGTATAATGGGTCTTCATCTAGTCGCTATGGTTGATTTAGTTTTGTAATTTCAAATGTGCGTAGTCTAAAGACTATGTAGGGACCTTTTACTTTGATATAGAAGACAATTGAAAATACTTAAGTGTCAATAAAGAAGACAATTATTATGAGTTGAACCAATCAAAAGATTAAGTTGATCACTCGGATACAGAAAGAGGTGAAAAAAAGATGTTAGTTTTAATAAGATTTTTTTTTTACATTTCGTAATGCTACGAGCCTACGACAAAAATGTTTGCAGTGCTACGAGTTTGTCTATGAAGTGTAACTTGTAGCGCCATCTCTGTCCATTTTGTAGTACCACTTACGATCGTAGCCATAGCATGCAGAATTAAAACTCGTCGGTAACTCGTACCTTGTACAGATGTTGTAACTTGGGATGTTTCATTATACCGATAGAGGGATCTATTGGTAAGAAATCAATCAATCAATTTACATACATATAATCACGTCTTCATCCCTTATGGGGTAGACAAAGCCAACTGTCTCGAAGAGATTGAAATATTCAGCCATACGAGTATGGCTTAATAATAGGATTGAAATTCAAATATTGATAGGTTGCTAGCCTATCGCCTAAAAACACCACTTTATTTTAGTTTAAAATGTTTAGTAATTTTACCGTTACTGTATAAGATCTCTACAAATATCGGATCGGACATGTAGTGAAGAGTGTAAGTAATCTGTTTACTTCGGGATGTTATTGATATCAACACTTAAATGGTAAGTAATTGTAAATTTGCTATAAATCATTAGATGGAATGGTAACTCACCAACTCGTCAAATTGAATTGAACTCTATCTGTCTCTTGTTCGAAATACTCCTATTAAAAATAGGTGATCACAATCCGTCACAACCGATTGCGCAACGACGCGCGCCCAATGAACGAACTACCCTTTTGGTGTAAAATAATGATAGTGTAGAATCAACCTACAGGAAGTAGTATCTACTGGTATTATAAGTAAGTTATAAAATAAATATAATAACTTTTAACATGCGAAAGTTGAAAAGGATATGTCTCTTTTTACTCTCTTTCATGTAAAATCAATTAGACGGATTTTGCAGAAATTTAGTAATTCTACCTATGTATGTAGGTAGAATTGTGATCTGTTCTGTTCCATGTTTCCGTTCTGACGACGCGTTCATCGCGCGATATAAACATAGTGCGTGCCAGCTGCTCCGCTTTTCGTACAGATTGTGAAAGTCAATCAAAGGATAGGCAAATAAATTAGGAATTCTTCTTTTAGGGGATGCGCTAGTAACCTGTCACTATCTATTTGAATCTCAATTCTATTTTTATTGCGCGATAAGGAGCCGGGTGCCAAAAGGTAAACCATACAGCTAAACGTGGCCGTGGCCGTCGTCTTTTGCAGACTGTTGGCGTTGGTGTAAGTACCTCGGACTGCTCTCCAGAGTGGTGAGTATGTTATCGAGTCTAAGTCAGGAGGATGATGCTGCAATGACAGATAGTCGTACATAGGTTATAATATATATTTGCACATACTTTATTTTATGGCTTTGATTTATTTCACCAGCCGGTGCTAGCTCGTGGTCTACTGCAGTCACGATAATTAAATCCAACATTAATTGATATAGCGACACTAATGGTATTCGTAATTTATTATGCATTTACTTGCTTATTTTGGACACAGCTTACCTATGTGTTAAAAATACAAAGTTTATGAATAGAACTATTAACTTTTTTATATAAATCATCAAACATAGTATAAATCTTAAATAGACCTATATCAATGTCTTTCGTGTTAATATTTCAATGAACCCAATTTATAAATTAACCAATTAGTTAATAAAATTCGGTCCACAGGCAAATGCAGTCAAGGTTAAATTAAGAAACATATTATTAAAAAGTCGGTGAATTGGTGACTGTATGCTAAAGGTCAAAAAGAGAGCGGCATCAAACTGCATAACTGGTTTCTGAAAGGTTCGTGTAGTTGTCTCTTGGGTGTTATACGAGTACGTGGGCAGATATAGGAGCTCTTTAGGTAATGTTATAGATTTGACACTGTCTGACATGCTATTAGGCAGAAATCGTGAATCGCGACTCGTAAATGTAAACATATCACGCCCACGTAAATGAGTATCAGCGTCTGTTCTGTTCGATGTTGTATAAACGTTGAATAAGTAGATCTACTATCTCTCGTTGATACATATTCCTCTTAGCTTATTCCTAAAGGTATTCCCTTAAAGCTTAATATCCGCGAAAGAAAGGTAAGTGATAGTTTGCGTGCAGTTACTGAATTTAGCGAAGTTTTTACTGCCATAGGTATAGGCGTACATTTCTCGGGCTTTTTTGCGTACTTCGATTATACATATTTTAGAACCACATACTAGTAAACTATCATGTAATATAATGATGTAAAGCAAATATGTATACGGGTTCGGTGAATTTAAGGTAAATAAATGAATGGACCCACCCACCTTACCGGTTTCCGTGCACACACACCACCTACATACCTACTTATTTACGAGTATCGGTCTGGTATTGTCGAGACCAAGACTGACTGCTGGCAACTTGTTACCCTCGAACAGATAGCTCGATACACACGACATTTTGTTTGTACGATAAACAATAAATTAGGGATTTATTATTTTAATCTTTACGCTGAACGATATTATTTAATTTTGAATAAATAAAATTTAAAATTGTCCTGAATGAAAATCAGTTAATTTTTATTTAAATTGATCTATAAAATTTCTTATAAAAGGTATATCCATACTTATATTATAAATGCGGATGTGAGTTTGTTTTTGTAACGTCTTTACAGGTAAACCACTGAACCGATTTGCACGGAGAGTGACATACCTATCATCCCGGTAAAAGTACGGTTCTCGTCGGGTTAATGAAAAACCTATATTCTTTTGTAGATGGCACTAAATTCGCGCAGACGAAATTGTTTACTATTCTAATAAGGTAATTAAGTTAAAAACTTTACACGTTTTTAAACCAAGGTAGTCACTTATAATATTTCGTTTTGCCTAAAGCCTATACAGATGACATGAACAGCAAATTAACAATGTCTATAAACATAGTTTAATTGCTCTTGTGCCTTGACAAATCTTGTTTCATGTGTTTATTGTTTGTTTAAGTAAACGTAGGTGGACATACAAAATTATAATGTCTGACATTACTATGTATTTAGGTTCATTGTATGAATTATTTATGATATAATATAAATTATGTCCCAAGTTGGAAGTTAACAATTATAATAGGTAGGTGCCTCACATGAACTAATAGAAAATAAGGCACGTTTATCTGTAAGTTTCTAAGCGTTTACACGAAACTTTCTTTCTTTTAATAAAAGGTTTGATTGGAATCGCACTTTCTTACATATTATCGCTGCCCTGTATGATGGGTTCTTGTCTGTATACAAAATTTAGTTCTAAATATTCCAGTTCCAATCCTACATTTATATTTTTATTATATATTTGTTTAAAATTACAGGTCGATATAATTTTAGTATAATACACTTAATAAGTTTATTCTATCATAGTTCATTAAAGGAACTAGAACTATGATAGAATAACCTTTAGCAGATAAAGCAGTAGGCTCGTATAAAAACCAATAATTAACCTCATCAAATCATCTAGGTAATCTAGGTAACTCTACTCGTACCTTTAGAGTTTTACCGCTGAGGATGTCTCATAAAGAGTCCTATGTGTAAGGAAGACTGAGAATATATTCATCAGACGACATAAATATCTGTAATACAAAATAACGTACTTATTTACATTTCAGAAGCTATTTTCGGATTTTAACCATTTTAATTTAACCATTCTCGATGGCAGAAAATAAACTGAAAAGTAAAGTTCTCAAATGGTATGACAAAATAATCTTATTTACGAAGTTGCTCCCGAGTTTTAATAGGGGTTATTTCATTCGGTACTAGAAGCCGCGCCCAATACAACGTAGCGATCTAATTTTGCTACATGAGCTCGAGATTACCATGGATCACATCTTAGGTACCTATATGTTGGTATGGAACTGCACAATCACATGTTCAATTTGGAGAAGATTAGTATGCATCTAGTCTACTTTTTAATCAAGGCTACATGAACGTAAACCAACTAACAATAGTTCCTTATTTATCATCAATATCTTATTATCCATAAATAGTAACCGAAATGATTTCAATTATATTTTAAATCGTAAAGTTAATAAGATTTAGCTATTTATTTTATACGTATTCAACTGCATGACCTTATACCAATAATTCACTTTGGGAACTTTTGAAACATTATTCTACTTTTACTAGCCTATTAAATCTATCCTGAAACCCATACATCTCATTATCTTATATTAATAAAATTTTGGCAAATATGACTTACTATATACCTACCTACAGGACTAAACTAAATTCAACAACGCGAAATAAACACCGTTCTATTCTAATAAGCAGAGAGTTAATTGCGCCCATATCTGTAATTTTGAGACAGTTTTCTTGAAATATCTAGTGACTATACGGAGCTATATTTTTAGGACGAGGTAAGTGCTCTTGATAAATAAATAATAAACCTAGCCAGGTCTGGAGGCACGTGTCTGGGCATACAGAAGGCGTCATTACAGAGGCGCTGCTAGTCGGGGCTGATAACAATTTGATTAGGCATTATGCGCCCCCCAACATCCCCGTTTTAAGGTAATCTCACCTAATGATAACACCTTCCATTCACTAAAATTACCTCACTTAATCATATAGCAAATTAGTGTTGAGATATGGTAGTAATTCATTATGTAGGTACTATTATAATTAAATTTACAAGAATTTAAATATAAAACCGTAAACCGGTGTAGTTTATAATATTTTCTCAAATTTCCCTTGGAAATTTAAAACGGCATTTTGTGTGAACTAAGTTATAGTAAAGTTACTGTAAGATCTGTATCTGATCTGTAAGAAAAAAAAATAATAATCCGGGGAGGTAAGCCTCGAAGAAGTATGTATAATCATCGCTCCCGCTACAATTTAATACAAAAAGTAGTCCCTGGATCAAATGTATATTTTTAGTTTGGCCTAATTTAGATCTATAAACCCGTTTAAGAACACAATAATACAAACATTAAGGTATTTTAACTGTTAGGAGAGAAACATCTGTCGTATATAATTGGGTCATGATGTTTAAGTGGAGAGCGTTTCGTACTTGAGGATCGTAAGTATCTTCAGAATTACCTAGAAACATAGTAAAAAGATAGGAATTCATGCTAAGATCCGCCAATAGGAACTAGCTCTTAAGAAAATGAGATAATGAGTAAAAGTAATTATAATTTTTAGGTAAAAACGCTTATGAGATAATTGTATCTAATTTGGAACCACACCATGTTTTATACATAGCTTCATTAAAGTAGCTACCTAGTCTTTAGCGGATCTAGACTTAAGTACAATCGTTTTTCAGTAAAATGTAAAACTATCTATGTATCTGGCTTTTGAATAATACTTAGGATTCTAAACCCGACTCCTCTCCATCGGCCAGTAGGCTCACCTCACCCCGTGCATATCTAAACACCACAATTACCTATTGTGTTACCGCGAGTTACGAACAAAGGTTAACAGGATAACACTATTGTTTTGAGTTTGCAAACTAATAAATGTTTGGCTAAGTCCTAATTAGATTTTCTGGGGAGATCCGATTAGGAAACTAGGTATAGTGGCCGGTATGCTTTCGGATAGTTAAATTAAATGTGTTTCTAATAACGGCGAGTTAGTTATCAAATTCGATTTGATTAATAGGATTTAACATCATGTTCGCTTGTATCTTGATTATTATACCTACCTACTAGGTAACTTATGTAAGACTTTCATGATAAAATCATTTAAAATTAATAGTAACGTATGTGACGACATATCCCATAAATATGCTATTACGCAATTCACACAAACAGATACAATTTAATTGCTAATGTCATAGAACTCCCATCCATAACAACAAATTAGGGGGACGCGATGTCGTGTAACGTTATAATTTAAAGTTTCTCTCTCTCATGTTTCACTTGCGTCAGGAAATTTGAAAATTTAATCAACATCTGAAACTTGTAATGCGCGCGGTGGATCCCACGACGGGTCATGCACGCTATGTGCCAAGCCATTCCGGGAAACCTATACAAACTTCGACGAAGGTACCATTCGTCACGGACGGTGCGGAATTTCCCTCGTTTTTCATTCAGGACTGGTTACCGCAGAACTATTCCTGTTTCTAAGCATATCCTTGTAATTGAATAAGCTGTGTCTGTCACATCAGTCAAGTGCGAACTTACATCACTTAATTAAGTTATGCTATGCAAATAGATAGAAAAAGGGCTTCTGACTATGCGGTTATTAGTAAAGTCGCCCACGTATACCATTTTCATACCAGTGAAGTTATAAAAAAAAAGAGCTAGAATTAAAGATATTTCAACATTGTTGATGATTGCTATTTGTGTTAGCTAATTTGGATGCCAGTACCATCCTCCAAAGTTATACAAGTTTGAAGGTACTCGTCTTGTTCTCAGGTAAGTATTAAATTAAATAGAAGCGGGAACTGTTTAGAACGTGGGTGGGAAAATGATTAATTTAAATGGTGGGTTTACGATCATGTTTTGAAAGTACGAATATACTAACAGAACATTGTAAATATTTAATAAGCAGGTTCTTCAGATTGGTCAGCGAATTGCAGTTTTACGACTAGATATTATTGAACTGTATATCAGAATGATCATGCAAATTATTAACTAATCGCAGATATTAAATGTGGCACTTAGCATCACCACTAGTTTAATTATAAAACCTTTATATAATTAATTTTGACAAGCTAGTTAGCCTGGTATGTAAAGATTCGTCGATTCAGTAATGGAGGCTATCTCTCATATACATATGTACGAGTAATATATCGAAAGAGAAATATCTTGACAGCTCCATCACATTCAGTATTCAGGGCGCGTTGGACAATATCATGGTAATGCGTTATCTCTTAGACCCGAGTGATACAGACAGGTTTCAAATACAAAAGGTCCCAGTGACAAAAACATATACATATAAGTTAAATATTTTCTTTATTGTTTTTAAAGTAAGGGTGACATGTAGTACTGGTATGATATAAGACGTAAAATGCGCCCAATTTATGTTAAGTTGTTAAGTTTTCTTTAACTTGTTTCCCTGTAAATATTTAAACAAAATTTAGTCAAAATTCAACAAATTATTTCTATTTTTTCACTTTTCTTGACATCAAGCTATGTCCACGGCCTGTGTAGTTCGAGTCTGGTTGGTTTGAGGTTTTATTTATGATGTATTGATGTTACACGCGACGGCAATGGCTAACGAGTTTACAACTAAACTAGTTTCCTGCGAACTTTCAACAAAAATAAATTGCCGCTGTTGCTCTACGACTTCCAAGTACTTTTTTCAAACTGTTCAGCAAGAAATACAGTATATATGTACGTAAATAATACGTTTATTCGAAAATGTCGGTATCAAGAGAAAATTTATTTTTGAATATTATAAGGGCACAATGACGACGTAGGTAGATAAAGTAGAATCGAACAACTTCAACTCTGACAGAGTGGAGGTATAAGCGTGGTAAGCTAATACTGTAAAGAATATTACAATTACACTTTGTTAGAACCAATGCCTGAAACATACAATATGATATCGCCTGCGACTTGCAATAAATGAATCTAAATCATTGTCCGTTAAGTACAAGATTGAATGGCCACGCTTAGCTTTAAGTCTCAATGATGTAATTCAGACTCAAATAGTAAAATTCTTGAAAATGCAATCAAAAATGCACTGTGACAAGGGAGAGGTAATAATGTTGGCTAAGGAACGATAAAGCAAAGACAAGTTCAAATTAGTTTAATCTAAAACAGGAACGATAGCTCTCCAGAAAATTGAGATCATTGCCACATGCTGATTTAGATTCAAAATAAAAAGAAAACATCTTTTATATGCTATAACAGTTAACAATAACACAGGAACTGTTATTGTTAACAGTATTTGTTTATATTACCGGCTCAGCTTCCAACTGCTTAGCATTATTCCCGCGACGCGTTTCCCAGGTCGTTAACGTCGATTGTAAAATAAATTTCATATCAATATATCTAATCTCGACACTTTGCCTCAAGGAGCCCGCTTCAAATCCAGTTTTTCTAGCACTCGGGAATGCAGTTGAACACACCTGCCGCGCCAGTATCTACCTTGAAATAAATTCTAATTGGTAATTATAATAATAGAAACCAAGTTATAAACTTGATGTATATTACACTGAAAATATTGTTTTCTTAGGCGAGTGCATACAATTTGACCATCTAATGATTGCGGCCATAAAAATCAACTGTTTCTTGGAACCTATTCAATTTAATTAACTATGTTTTTTCGTTATCTTCTACATTTGAAACTATGTAAGATTTTTTTTAGGAAGGTATGTGGTTATAAAGTGATTCTTTAATCAATATTTTATTCTAACCAAAATGTATATGCTTCCTCTGCACGATATTTAAATCTTTATTAAATGAAACTCAGAAAATAACACTGAATAAATTGTTCCATTGAATTACAGATATCGTGCGTTAAAGCTACTATTTTAGTCTGATGTCTATGTTATTAAAGAGGTCCATCAGAATTACCTGGCCAGCCTGTTCTAAATGTAATATCATTATGTAAAACAGCATGTTTTGGACATTGCCGTGATTAGGCCTGGAGCCGCTAATTTGCCATGCCTATTAACATTGCCGCCACATTTACATTATAAGCCAGACCTGCCTCATTGCATTTGCATCGTTTTTGACTCATTAGTAAAATGTGCTGTAAAGGACTATACCTCTAGGTGAAACAAATTGGGACCTTGTTGCCTAGATTAACTATAAAATATTTTGAGTTAGAGTAATGTTCATATATAGCTTAGAACATTAAATTATTTAATTAATATTTTATGTTTCAAGGAATTTTACTCCTCGAACTTCAGTGCGTCGGTGGTTGGTTAGTTAAGGTTACAACACAGCTCACAAAAGCGTGCCAATTCCAGTAGACACAGATTTGACCAAACACAAGTTACGACCGACTGAAATATGATAAACATCAACTTTGAACTAGAAACTGAGTAAGTACAAATAAATGCACTCAAAGAATATATCTTTTAATAAAAATTTTAACTAATTAGAATTAGTTTTAATTTTTTCTAATGAATTATAATGAAATACAGAACCTACAACTGAACATGGCCTCCAGTCTTTTCGAGATTGTGGGCTCTGTCTACCTTCTAAGAGATGATATTACTATTATGTAAAATATAAATTAAAGCATTGCATTTATAAAGGTACCTACTTAACTATTGCTTCTAGTTTGACAGCTTTAAAAAATAAACCGGTATTAAATAATATCATCTAATATCAATATTTAATACCCTTGCGGTCTATAATGAACAGCTCGACTTTTGCGGCAGGTCATTGACCTGAAGATAACTCGCAAATTCAGTGAAAGTAGTTTTTACAGGTGTCGTGCGTCGGGGCTATAATTCATACGGCCCGGGGACATTGTCGCACTTCTGACGTCGTTGTGTCGTGCCTAAATCACTGTGCTAACCCCGTTCCGAACTAGAACACGACAGACCAAAATGTAAAGCGCAAGTTGAATTTTAACAGCTTGTATTGCAATACATACATTCATATAATCACGTCTATATTCCTTGCGCGGTAGACAGAGCCAACAGTCCTGATAAGACTGATAGGCCACGTTCAGTTGTTCAGTTCAGTTTGACTTAATGATAGAATTGAGATTCAATAGTGACTAGGTTGCTAGCCTATCGCCTACAAGAAGAATCCCAAGTTTTTTTCATCAAGTTTATTGTATTGTGATATGAGAAATAAATAAAATTTACATCTCTTTACCCATCATAGAATTCCGAAAACGAAACTAAATAGCCTTTAGAAAATTTTGTAAAATACGGCCATTACAATATTTCAGTTTTTATTCGGACATTACCGATTGAAATAGGATATGAGATATTCTTTACTCTAAATGTAATTATTCCATATCGGTGCTTTTATAGTTGCATTTTTATCCTCCCCAGGGAGAAGCCAAGGTATTAGGAGTAAGTAGGTATATTGAAAAGAAGAAATATTTATATCGGCTTTTTCATCATGTGAATTCTGATTGATAGTTCCCACAATGAAGACTTGTTACCAAATGTGTTCAGATTAGTTTGTAATAGTGCTGTAGTTAGAAGTGTTTGAACTTACTCGAAGTTAATGTTTGTCTAGGTAGCGATATTACCTTGAAGGATGAAACTCTGATGAAGACGTTATAGCCTCGACCTTTTGCTTGTTAAAACTATTACGAATTTCATTAAAGCTAAACTTAATTTCCAAGGTGACTCTTCGTTTAAAATATAACTGATGCTGTAGTTTAGTCTCACATTATTATAGTTGTCCACTAGTATACTACTCTGTCAAGAAAGTAGCAGGAAAAGATCAATAATACACAAACTGTTTGTTATTCATCCAAATTTATTTTATCACCTTCAAAATATGCTCCTTTAGAAACGATACACTTACGCCAACGAATAATCCAATCATCAAAACATTTTTTAAACGCTGTTTCCGGAATTGAGGTCAGTTCTCGCCGCGAATTCTCTTTTATGTCTTCTACCGATTGAAAACGGATGCCACGAAGTGGTAATTTGAGTTTAGGAAAAAAAAAAGTCGGCTGGAGCCATATCTGGTGAATATGGTGGTTGCTCGATGGTATTTGTTGAGTGTTTGGTTAAAAATTCGTTCACAATGATGGCCTTGTGCGAAGGTGCATTATCATGGTGCAAAATCCAAGAATTTTCTTTCCACAAATCTGGCCTTTTTCGTCGGATTTGCTCTCTTAAACGCCGCATAACACTCAAATAATATTCCTTATTTACCGTTTGACCTTCCGGCAAGAATTCCGAGTGCACAACACCGCGATAGTCAAAGAAAACAGTATGTTGACTGTTTTCTTTGACTTTTGAACGACTTTGGCGTGGTTTTTTCGGTTTCGGTTCAGTTGGAAGGCGCCACTCCGAAGCTTGTTGACTAGTTTGCATGTCAAACTCGTAAACCCACGTCTCGTCACCAGTAACAATGCGTTTCATGAATGTTGGGTCGGAATTGACTCGTTCTAGCATGTCCTCAGCGACTCTCATGCGATTGAGTTTTTGAAAAAAATTCAGGTCTTTTGGGACTAGCCGAGCGGCAACATGTTTCATACCCAAATTATTAGTTAAAATGGTACGGATCGACTCGTGAGATACAGAAAGTTCGGTGGCTATCGCTCTCAAAGTTGAATGAGGATTTTCAGTCACTATTTCCTTCACTTTTGCGATGTTAACTTCAGTTGCAGACGTTGATGGCCTACCAGAGCGAGGCAAATCTTCCATCACATCTCGACCGCTTTTGAACGCTTTGTACCACTCATAAGCACGAGTTTTTGATAAAGTCGATTCACCGTAAGCCTTCTGTAACATTTTCAGTGACTCCGAACACGATATTCCATTGGCAATGCAAAATTTAAGACAAACTCTTTGTTCGATGTTTTTATCCATTATGAAATTAGCAATACACACTAGATATGTGAAAGCAAAAGCAAATAAATAGACTTGAATGGTTTTTCTGTATTTAATATGTGTGTAAAAATAATAAAATTGGTATAAAAATAATTGCCATATTTCAAAAGTTGATTCGCAATATATATTTTTTTTGATATGGCAACTTATTGTTGAAAACAGGAAACAGTAATGTGTTGATTTAATAAAATAATTATTGAGAAATATAATTGTATAACAAAATGAATATGTTAATTACATTAGAATAAATAAATAAATACTTTTAATTGGTATATAATGTAACATTACAGCAAATAATACATAGACAGAATTGTATTGACTTTAGTACGATGTTTTGGAAAAAGCGCGGCCATGATTACTTTTGGTTTTGGGTACTGTGACTGTACTGTATATGATTCAGTTTAATAAATAGTTTTAACGATACTCCTGTATTATTTTTGGTATAGTTTTCAATCAGAAGTGACAAGAAACTCAACGCATGCAAAATAGAGCCAAAGGCAGGCGTTCCTGACGTTTGTGTGAGTCATTTTGCCATTTTCTTTCCCGCGGATTGCGGTTGATGGATTGAACTGCTTGAACTTTTTTTTTTTGTTATCACTATAATGTGTACAAAATTAAATACAACATAACTGCAGGAGAATAAGAACTTACTTGCTGCGTTCTGTAAATATTGTCGTCGGCAAAGCTAATTCCTACAAAAGCTAACTATAGTTTAGCTGGTGCGTGTGTGATAAATAATACCTATCAGTGAAATTTTCTTTATGTGGTTTCTTAAATGGTTTACACCTATGATTTGGTGATGAAGTCGTGTGAATTTGTGACTTATCCGATTTAGACATTGACTGATTTTCTCAACTGTACACAGTGATTTTGTTTTCTTTTTTTTTATTTTGTTACTTAGTTACTTACATTTTATTTTTAGTATTTATAACACTGTAGTTTTATATTCAGGCAAATTAATATTGCGAAATAGCGAAATAGGTACTGACAAATTAATAAGATAAAAGGAATTAGGTACGTAGGTATCTACTTCTAATAATATTTTGATATTTTTACAGCTGTAGTTTTTTTTTTTAGCATTTGATTTTGTTATAAAATTAATATATTTAAAAGACGTATAAAAAGATAAACAAAACTATTTTAAGTTGATTCGAATCTATAGTTATGGGGTCTGAAAGGCGTTCACGATCGCGTAAGCGTCATGTACCGAAACATCGACGGCACCGCCGTAATTCAACTAGCTCTGATCGTAGTCTAGGGTCTGAAAGGCGTTCTCGAATTAATAAGCGAAATACGTCGAAGCGTCGACGCAGTTATTATTCGGATAGCTCTGATCGTTCTATTTCATCGCCAGTCAGAAACAGACATTACAAACAAGGCAAACGGTCCAAAGAACGGTCTAAGCATTGTAAAAAAAGTCGTAAGCATGAAATTTATAGTAGAAACAAGATGTCAAAATCCAGCACATCTATTCGCAATAGTAGTAGATCGGAGATATGTACCCCCCCGTTAGCAGAAGCGGAGAAATCAAACGCCATAACTTTAGAAAATGGAACTGGAACTGGAACTTCTGTTAATAATATTAATAATTTCGCCATACCCGCTCAATTTTTTACGCACATCAATGTTATTCCCGAGTTTGATCCTAGTGACGGTTCTCAAAATATCGAATCCTGGATACACAAAGTAAACGAGTGCGCTACTATTTACTCGTGGAACGAAAAGCAAACCCGTCACTATGCTTTAGCTAAATTAACTGGGCTTGCCAAACGTTGGTACCAGGGACTGCCATCTCTTCTGTATAGCTGGGATGAATGGGTAGAAAAGTTAAAGTCTGCTTTTCCTTCTACTGAGAATTACGGTGACCTCTTGCAACGAATGTTGCAAATACGCTGTAAGTTAGGTCAGCCTTTAGATGTTTATTATTACGAAAAAATGTCATTAATAAATAAGTGTGATATTGCTGGAAGAAAAGCGGTTGGTTGTTTAGTGCATGGTATTGACGATAAATTCGTAAGAATGAGTGCTAACGCTTGCCGTTTTGAGGAACCCGAACAGCTATTTTCGTACTTAAAAACGTTAACTCAAAGTTATGGTCATCAAGTTTTGGTAAAACGTAAGATACCATGGATTAACTCAGAAACTAAATCAACTGCATCAATAATTAATGCTGAGTCCAGTAAACCTGGAATTACTTGTTATAACTGTGGAGAATTTGGTCACATTCGTACTAAATGTACAAAGCCTATGAATAGATGCGGTAACTGTAGAAGAGCAGGACATACTACAAAAGATTGTAGATTTAATCGGAATATTAATAAGGTCAATCTGTCTGATAATGGTAATGATTCTATTACTACCGTGCAAGGTTCTATTGTGCCCAATGAAAAGACAGTTTTACGCATAGATAATGACTTAATTACCACTAACAAATACTTTAAAGACATAAAAATTAATAGTTGGGAAAAACAAGCATTTATTGATTTAGGCAGTAACTGTACTTTGGTAAAAGAAAGTTTGGCCAAAGAAATATTTGGAAATTATTGTTTTAACGAAGAACTTCCAAATTTAAGAGGTTTTGGTAATACCTGTGTCAAACCTTTAGGAACTGTTGAAGGTACAATACTTATTGATAACGTTAGTGCAAAAATAAATTTAGTTGTTGTTTCTGATCATTATATGCCTTATGATATAATTATTGGACAAACTTTTACCGAATTGCCCAACATTGTAGCTTTAAAGACGGCTAATAGTCTTGTATTCTATGAATCTCCCGAACCTTATTGTATGGACATATGCTTGAAATTAAAACTTACATCTTTACATGAAGTTACTCTTGAACCTTGTTCAACTGTACCAGTAGAAGTAGAAACACCAGCAAAATTTTCAGGATCTCTTTTTGTTCCAACATCTTATTGTTGTAGTGAATTGAGGAAGTATATTGTTTTATCTGGATTATATTCATTTTTAAATAACAAAGGGTATGTTATGATATCTAATCTTAACAAAAAATCATTGACATTTTCTATTGGTGAAACATTGGCCAGAGGCGTAACATATAAAGAAATTGTGGAACCATATATTGGGATGACAGAATATACTTCACAAATAAAAGCAAAGGATCATTTACCGTTGCACGAAATAAAAATTGGTAGCCATCTATCTGATAAGGAAAAGAGTAGGTTTTACGAACTGTTGCAGAAGTATAGGGAATGTTTTGCTTTAAGTTTATCGGAATTGGGCGAAACTGATTTGGCTGAAATGTCCATTAAACTTAAAGATGATATACCCGTTGTTTATAACCCTTATCGTATGTCAATAAAAGAAAAAGAACAATTATCCGAAATATTAGGTGACTTGCTACAAAATAATATTATACGCGAAAGTTCTTCTTCTTATGCAAGTCCAGTCTTACTTGTTAACAAGAAAAATGGACAAAAACGTTTATGTATTGATTATCGAGCATTGAATCGAAAGACCTTGAAGGATAAGTATCCGTTGCCTCGAATCGAAGATAAATTAGATTGTTTAGGCGGTAACAGATTCTTTACAAGTTTAGATCTAGCTTCCGGCTACTATCAAGTACCTGTATCAGAGGATAGTAAATATCTCACCGCATTCATAACCCCCGATGGATTATACGAATACAATCGTATGCCTTTTGGGTTATCCAATGCACCAAGTGTTTTTCAAAGGGTAATAAATTCTATGTTGAATGGTGTAGAACAGAATCTAGTTTTAGCATACATGGATGACCTATTAATTCCCTCAAAAACGATACAAGATGGTTTAGATAAACTTGAGAAGGTATTTTTATTATTACGAAAAGCTAATCTGACCTTAAATCACAAAAAGTGTGTTTTCTTTCAACGTAATATAGAATATCTTGGGTATGAAATTTCTGAGAGTGGCATAAGGCCGGGTAAACTTAAAATTGAGGCAGTAAAATCATTTCCTACACCTAGGAATGTTCACGAAATTCGTCAGTTTGTAGGATTAGCCAGCTATTTTCGGAGGTTTGTGCGGAATTTTTCAGCCATAGCTCGACCACTTACGGTTCTTACTAAGAAAAATGAACCCTGGCGATTTGGCTCTGAACAAGTGCAAGCATTTGAGACTTTAAAGGAAAGATTAGTTAGTCGTCCTATACTTGCCTTATATGACCCAACTGCTACACTTGAAGTTCATACGGATGCTAGCAAGTTAGGAATTGGAGCGATTCTTTTACAAAACAATGCTCAGGGTCTCCAACCTATCGCATATTACAGTCGACAAACGTCACCTGAAGAACAAAAATTACACTCGTATGAGTTGGAGACCCTAGCTGTCGTTACTGCTTTAAATAGGTTCAGGGTGTATTTGCTTGGTACAAATTTTACGTTAGTGACAGATTGTAATGCTGTTAAGAGTACTATGACTAAGAGAGATTTAATTCCTCGTGTTGCGAGATGGTGGATTGCAATGCAAGAATTCGATTTTAAGATAGAATACAGAGCAGGGATAAAAATGTCGCATGTAGACGCTTTAAGCAGAAACCCGATCAATGCGGAAAATCCACCATCTCGTGATGACGATGATCACATTTTTAATATAAGGCTTGACGTAAATGTAATCGATGTGGTAGATGAAAGATGGCTTGAAACTGTGCAACAATCTGACAGTGAAATACAGCGAATGATTGAAATTCTAAAAGATCCCGAATCCAATAAAATACTAGAAGTTAAAAATAATTTCACATTAAAAAATAATAGATTATATAGAGTAGAGAAGATAGACGATGCAGTAACATTGTTGTGGGTGGTTCCAAAGTCAGTGAGATGGCAAATAGTTAAAAGCAACCACGATGACGTTGGACACTTTAGTTATGATAAAACGTATGCAAGAGTTAAAAAGGTTTATTGGTTTAAGAAAATGCGTCATTTTATTAAGAAATATTGCAAAGCATGCTTAAATTGTGCTCACAACAAGCTTCCAGGGGGACCAAAAGAAGGCATGCTTCACTCAATACCCAAACCTGATAAACCCTTTGAAATGATACATGCTGATCATTGCGGTCCCTTTCCTCAAAGTAAAAAACGCAATTCCTATATACTTGCAATTATAGACTCTTTTACAAAGTTTATATTCATCAAACCTGTGAAAGATTGTAAAAGCAAAACTACGATTGGTGTTTTCTCAGAATATTTTTCCCTTTTTGGTGTACCACGTAAACTAGTGACCGATAAAGGTACTAGTTTTACTAGTCGAGAATTTAATACTTTTGTCAAAGAGAAAGGTATAAATCATATAATAAATGCGGTTGCTACACCGCGCGCAAATGGACAGATTGAGCGTTACAACAGAACAATTGTTGATGCTCTTACTGCAATAAATCATGAGCGACCAGATAACGAATGGGATATCATGATACCTCAAGTTCAATGGGGCCTTAATAATACTATTAATAAGTCTACAGGTAAATGTCCGTCAGAAGTATTATTTGGATTTGCTCCTACTGGATCGTCGGATGGTGCAATGAATTCTGTTGTGTCTGAAGGTAACCATTCCGAAGATCGCAATGAGATAAGAGAGAAGGTTACAAAGCGTATTGAAAATGAGCAAGCTAAGCATAAAATGTATTTTGACAAGAGACGGAAACCAGCTCATATTTACCAAGTTGGTGATTTAGTTAGAGTAGAACGGGAAGTGGGTTCTGCGGCACCTGGCCAATCAAAAAAACTGATTCCTAAATGTAGTGGACCATATAAAATAGTTAGAGTTCTTGAAAATGATAGATACGAAATTGAGGATACACCTATTACCAAGAAGTCAGGAAAACCATTGTATAGGGCTGTATTTTCGGTAGATAAAATTTATCCGTGGCTTGTTTATTCTAATGACCCCATAGGTAGCGATTCGAATAATAGTTTTAGTGATTAATTGAAGTTACAATCTAATTTTTTTATAACTTGTTATGTGTGCAATTATTCGTTAAATATTTACCCCTTTGTGACGTTGTTAGCCATCATTGTGGTGTACCTAATACTCTATGATGGTAATAGCCCTGTGTGGCGTCAACAGGTACGCGAATCGAATAATAGGTACCTAACAGTGATTAATCGAAGTTTTAATCCCATTGTTTTATAACTTGAGTGTCTAATTATTTGTTAATTGTTTAGCCTTTTGTGGCGTCAATAGCCCTGTGTGGCGTTAATAGCTTTGTGTGGAGTCAATAGACCTGTGTGGCGTCATTAGCCCTGTGTGGCGTCAATAGCCCTGTGTGGCGTCAATAGCCCTGTGTGGCGTCAATAGCCCTGTGTGGCGTCAATAGCCCTGTGTGGCGTCAATAGCCCTGTGTGGCGTCAATAGCCCTGTGTGGCGTCAATAGCCCTGTGTGGCGTCAATAGCCCTGTGTGGCGTCAATAGCCCTGTGTGGCGTCAATAGCCCTGTGTGGCGTCAATAGCCCTGTGTGGCGTCAATAGCCCTGTGTGGCGTCCATAGCCCTGTGTGGCGTCCATAGCCCTGTGTGGCGTCAATAGCCCTGTGTGGCGTCAATAGCCCTGTGTGGCGTCAATAGCCCTTAGTGGCGTCAACAGCTCCATGTGGCGTCAATAGCTCCGTGTGGCGTCAATAACCCCGTGTGACGTCAATAACCATGTGTGGTGTCAACAGCCCTGTGTGCCATGAATAGCCCTACGGGGCGTCATTAGCCCGATGCGACGCTAGTAGCCTCGAGAGGCAGCATAAGTTTTTAGTTGTTTTATATACATGTATATAAATGTTGATAGGTATAATTAAACAATTTTGTTTGAATGGTTAAAGCCAAATGTGGCCTCAATAGCATTAAGAGTAACATTTTGTAGTTGTTAAAAGTCAATTATTTTCAATCTGTAACCTGTATAATTAATATTTTAATTAAATTTTGATTGTGATTATCTTTGCTATTATTATTTTAACACGCGGGGACGCGTGCAGGGTCAGAAATGGCCGAATGAAAGCAAAAGCAAATAAATAGACTTGAATGGTTTTTCTGTATTTAATATGTGTGTAAAAATAATAAAATTGGTATAAAAATAATTGCCATATTTCAAAAGTTGATTCGCAATATATATTTTTTTTGATATGGCAACTTATTGTTGAAAACAGGAAACAGTAATGTGTTGATTTAATAAAATAATTATTGAGAAATATAATTGTATAACAAAATGAATATGTTAATTACATTAGAATAAATAAATAAATACTTTTAATTGGTATATAATGTAACATTACAGCAAATAATACATAGACAGAATTGTATTGACTTTAGTACGATGTTTTGGAAAAAGCGCGGCCATGATTACTTTTGGTTTTGGGTACTGTGACTGTACTGTATATGATTCAGTTTAATAAATAGTTTTAACGATACTCCTGTATTATTTTTGGTATAGTTTTCATATGATATAACTAAAAATAGCACTGTATTTAATGTAAACAACAGATGCAACTCAAACTCCGCGCCAAAATGGAAAACAGTTGTGCCAATCTAACAACAACAAAAAAAAACAAAAATTTGAATTTGGAACCATAAATAAATAATCCATTCCCGATACTTTTCTGACTGAATGTATACGTGGCTATAGACTATGCACGAATATTTTAAAAAACTAGGTAGATACATTTTGCAACAATTTTAATTCAAGGACAAATTGTTTTCAGTATACTCGTAAATGTACCTAAGTCTCATTCAATATAATTTATTTTACGATGTATTTTAATGTAACTTAATTTACTTCTAACAAACATTTCAATACACAATATTATTTTCCCATGTATCATTCGTGTATAGCAAAATGATTTGCTAATTTGCACTAAATAAATACACCTTTAGCATAGGGTGGTACGGGGAAACATGAACCTTAATCTGCTTCATTAACTGGTTTTAATGTTAATTAACACGACCCCTGTACAATTTACTCAATGAAGAGTTGTAATAGCTGGTTTTAACTTGTCTTCCACAAAATCTTGTCAAGGCACTTGGGTACTTTTTATTTCTGACGATTTTGGTTTAAGTTTTCGCATAAATTAAAACTTAAGAAAAGGAGATGGGAATTGGTATGGACTTGGTAAGGTAAATTGTGATGGTAGTACTTTATCGAGAAACGTTGGCACTTCCAGCTTTTTGATTTGGTTATAATTTTACCACTTTTTTTTATGTATATTATGGAAATCACGAAGGTATATGATTTTTTATAAAAAACCTCTAAGATAGGTCGTGGTTAATTTTCAAGATTTTTAACTATGTGGAAAGCGTTAGTTGCTTATTACCTAAACGATGTAAATGTTGGAATGTATTGATTTTTATTATTTAAGATGCAATGATAATCGGTTTGTCTCGTTACGCGATGTATGGAGTTTCAACAGAACTGTTAACTGTTGAGTAAACGCATCAGCACTTTGTCGGCTTTGCTACAAAATAAAGAATAAGTATAAAGAAACTTTATTTTGTGTAAACTTATAAAATTTTATATTACTTTATGTAGGTATGTGTAAAATCTGTATGTTACATGAATGTTACTTGATATGTGAAAACGAAACTTCAAATAAAATATATAATTATAATGGAAAAAACAAAATAAGTATTTTTTGAAATTTTAATTTGATACTAAGACTCTAAGAATAGATAGGTATTAAGAATATGCTATATTCTTTTATTTTGCATGAAGGAAAGGCTCTTCTTTAAAAAATATACCTAATTATTATTACGTAAATTAAATATTTCTGGGCTCTCAATATTCTATACTCACGAACATTGAACAAAATGTGACCCCTCTATTGTAACAAAGCCCCGAGGGACCAATATCTCTTTAAAAAGGGGCATTTCTAACTGAAGTGAGCATTGAGTAGGTCGTACAGGACATTAGCTAACGCACAGATGAGCAGTTAACCACTGAAATAACAGTTGACTGAAACTTATTTCGCTCGAATGAAAAAACGTGACCGATTCACGGATAGCAAAGCATGGCGAAGGCTTTAGAGCTCAATTCGGTTTTCTCTCCATTTACAAATTATCGTGGGAGAAAACCCAAAAGGAAATTTAATTTGTTTGTAACAGTAGTTGAATTTATGGAATTGCTGATTTTGACTTAATTTATTTTAATAACATCGGACGCCATATTGCTTTAAAACGATAAAATACATACTTTCAAATCAATTCCGTTAATTGATTAATTGACCCATCTAGTTACACCATGTGGCACTTGTAATTGCACTTGTGTATGCCGTTAAAAGCGACAAAGGGAAAAGGAGCAGATTCATTGAATGCAAGCCTCTGGTCTGGTAGTAAAGAAAAAATATAATGTATACCAGCTGTTCCTTTCCTGTGCAGATTGTAAAAGTCAACTGTTACTTTTATTTTACAAACATACCTGTATAGAACATAGAATTCTGTAGAGACAAATTCTAACAACATGGAAATTGTGAAAGTTTGGATGCAACCTGATTATGCGCAACTCTCGAGAGACAACTGCAGGCTGTATTTCACTACAGTTGAGAACGAAGTCGCATTTGGAAGATGAAGTAAAGTTAACCTGTACATGTACGTATGTACATGCAGGGCGTGAGGGTGAGGACTCCAATTAAAATACATTTCATATAAGAACTCCCTGACCAAGATTTATTCCCGCATTGTAAATTTATTGTCTTTTTAAACCGTAAGATCTCTAACTAAGCAAATTTTATTGAGTTGAAACAAATGTGTTAATATACACATCCAGTGAAACCGCACAATTATTAATAGTAAGTATCAACATGAAACTAATAGTATGCTTATCTGCAACGTCGGTGAAATCAAGGTAGATGAGACCACTATTCAAATAGAATCAAGATATTAGTTTGAAGTGAACTCGATTTTCAATTCGATATCAGAAGGTACATAATTTATAACAGGGGCAGTACCCACGATCCGATCTCATCTTATAATCAGTTATATATCCATGATAGTGCTACTGAAGCGACTATTGAGAATATTAGATCGTAACGATGAGATGGAACAGGGGAAATTGAGCTTTCAAATTATGTTGTTAAAGATTGTTTCTGGCACATTAAAAGTAAATCAAAGACTGGTGGCTTGACTGCTGTGCGAGTCGTCTCGCAACAATCAATTTGCTCTGGCCTGCAATAGAAAGTTTAGTGATTGTTAGACTAATCAAATATTGAGGAATAATAAGCAATTGAAAGTGGTACTCGCGTGGAGAATAATTAGCAAATCTAACACTTTTCACTTCACTCTTTGGTTCAGTTCATGGCCATTTGGAAAGAAGTGTGAAAAATATAATACTGGATGGCAGTTAGTAAATGTGTTTTTTATATACTTATACCTTTTGCTTTTGAAATATCTCGTAACCGTTATTGTAAAAATATGATCATGTAAAAGAAATAACCGCATCTATATTTTATGATCTATTCCTATTTTATTCCATTCTTTCTTCAATTTAGATTAAATAAATCACACAAATCCAACTGGAATATATCAAATTACGCTTTGAATTTGCCATCGAAATTTTGTGATTCCCAAATACTTAATAGCATCTGGTACATCAAGTGGCACAGCTGTGTGTTTTCAATAAAGCTCGTACTCAGCAAATATCTAAAATAGAGCACTTTAGCCCCCACTCGACTTAGAGTAAGTACGAGTACATATAAATTAAGTAGGACTAGTCCGTTCCGAGTAATTGCTCTACGTTATATATTTATTTAAATGTTTATTGAACAAAATTGCAAACTGTATCGCACACCATGCGAGATTAATTTATCGTGTTTTAGAAAAGTTTATTTCTGTCTCATAATAATACTTATACATATAAAAATCTGTCTAATGAACTATATTAATAACTATGAATTTAGGTGAAAATCACACGGAAATCCTAAAAATAATGTGGTTAAATATATCTCTTGATATAAAAAAACATAACTAGTTACATTTGTCTAAGTTCTGATTCACAAAGCGTAGTCCTAGTCGTCAATTGTAAAAACAGTCTCAGTTATTACTTAAATGGTATGATGATTTGCATTTTAGAAATTGTACGTCTCACTCAGATTAATTCATCCAGTATATAATAACCAGGCGTGACTCATGTTCGCTTTCACAATTACTAAGTATCTTGACTTCGTTGAAGGTAGGTAGGTGGTTGGGTTAATATTTAATTGTTAAATTTTGCAAGTTGAGATGAGGCAGGCTGCACTAGGGCTGAAAACCCAGTTTTACCACGAAGCACGTCACGTACGAGCCCGACCAATGTCTTATTGTTAATGGCCCAAAATGATCCCCCATTTATGTTTATTACGCTCGCTATGATTCGGTTCACCTATTATTATATTAACATCCAATATTATGAGGGCTTGTGCAATTGCGGCTGACGCACGAACTCTGAGCACGATGATGGTAGAAATAGGCTAGTACGTTACCTGGTAATACTCCTCATTACGTTTCTCATTGCGCTTATAGTGGCAATGCTAGCCGAGATTATTATAGGTATGTTACTTCAATTTGTTAACATGAAAGAGAACGTCTTTTGTCAAAGTATAAGAACCGACGTCAGTTTGTGAAATAATTAAGAATTGGGCCATAATTTTTGAGCATGCATGCATTAAAGACATTAAACTTTGTATGTATAGAAGAATGAAATTGGAAATATGATTTGATAAGATATATAGATTTTCTGGTTATTATAATTTTCGTAATAAATTAGCAATAGGAAATGCCTGGACAATGATGTATATTTTTTGGGTTAGTCCTACTTACATTTTTATCGCCCTTTTGTCACATGATATGTCTTTGAAATTATCATTATTTTGCACTTTCATACTTTAAAAACCTTGTAGTATTAGTTTTTTTAGTACACCAAAAATTGCTCTAGTGTCTATGATCCACAAAAATATATTAGGAAAAGGGTGCCCTTGCGTATTGGCGTACTTGTATTGTATAGGTACAGTTACAAACGCAATCAACACAAGGGGGCTAAGTACAGGGGTTTGGTTCAATTAAACACAGGGATATTGGTTTTGCGAACGAAAACAAAGTTAACAAAGCTTAAGCGGGATTAATTTCATTTCCGTCATGACATAAATTCGCTTTTATTTCGACTGAACATGAATAGGTACATACATACAATCATGTCTTTACCTGTAGGGTAGACAGAGGCGAAAATCTCGAAAACGCTGAAAAGCCACATTAAACGAAACATAGTAATCTTAATTGTAAGTATCTAGAACGCATGAACTGGTCATATCGACTAACAACTATTCAACGTTCAAATGATCTGGATAAAAATAAATCAATCGAGCGTAGCCTGAAAGCGGAGCTGCAACAAATCCAAAGATGTAAAATCTCGCCATTACCATAGCAAAAAGCAAACGAACCCGTGCGTTCAAATGACACATTGTATGTGTGTGTGGGTAGATCCAGCCGCGATGCAGTCGCAATCAGTTGCATTGACACGCCTCCCCCCGCGCCCGCCCTGCTGTCGCGACTGCATTTTTCATCCCCTGACATCCGCTCTGTTAGTGAGCCTTGATATTTATGCCTCTGTAACTCCAGCGATGGATGGGAATCGCTAACTATCCATATATAGTCGGTTGGCGGCTGTGACGGATTACTTTTTGACGTACTTAATGTTCTTTAAGTAGTCGTTTATATCTCGACTCTACATTAAGACTTAAGTCAAATCAATAAATAGAAAGACGTCCACAGAAAAATTTAATAAGGGTAGGAAAATCTACAGTTGAAGATTACTTCTTCAATCAGTTAATCTTATCATATAATGTAATGAAAAGTAACGAACTATATCTCTCTTCAATTACAATTTCACGATCCTAATTATATGAGGTACTAGAAATAAACTACATGGCACTTTCTCATTTTAACTTTTTGTGGAAAAACGGTTAACACCACAGAGGTTTTGAATCAGATTCTGAACAGAAGTGAGTCTGAACTGAGAGATAGAAGACTTGCAGCAAAACGGTCCGTTCGACTCTCCAACAATTTCTTGACACCCAACACATCGTAAACTTGCTAGTATTCTTTATTATACTACACGCTAGTATGTATGTATATTTAACGAGTAAATGATTAAATAAACGAGGATGTTGTAAATTGCACACTGCCGCAATGAGGGAAACTGTGTTTATACGAGTAGAAGTGATACATTGGCATGATAACGCGTTCGGAAAGTGGCGTTCAATGAGTGTGCACGGGAGGAAATCGGTTCCCATTGAGCGTTCCCGTAATCACAGGCGAGCCGCACAAATGATCGGCCGGTGCGGTAATGAATTACCGGACTATTGCTCCTCGCTGGCAAAATGTACGGCGACGTAGCGCTTAGCTTCATACAGCTTAGAGGGCTCTGTGAGATGCACCCCTGAACAAATCACACTAAGTGCTTTCTTTTAAATCCAATTTATTTTTTACAAAAATAATGTATCATTTTTATTAAAACTAAAATAACTTGATTTGAGCTGCTCATGGCATAGCTAATAATTCCTCTGTCGCATAAAATAGTATCAAATACTGGGCCTATTAAGCATTTTTTTAATTAACCTAAATGTGCATTCGAACTTAATTTTTTTAAGAACTTTCTCGTAAAGTGTTTCCAAAAATCATAACAAATACCAAACGTAACTAATTGAGTAACTTATAAGCATACATGCACTCACGAGTAATGGATCAAAATGTATAAACCTTTGACTGATGCAATCTCGACAAATTAGAAAACGAACCCTGAAAGGAATCGGCTAAGAGTGGATGCGATAAAACGTTTTTATCGTGATTTTTACGAGTCTTTCGCACTATTCCGACTATAAACGACGAATCAGATGAAGTGAGGAGCCGCGGGTGGCATACCAAAAATAACTCTTTTTCTTGTGCCCTATATAAGTAGATAACAATGAATGTACATTCTATTCTAGGACTGGAACAACAATTTAGTTTTAACGATAGGTGCATGATTTAAAAATGATATGTCGCACAACAGTTTTTAAAAAGGTATTATATTGAAAATAGAAAACGTAAATAAATAACCTTTTTATTTTTAAATTGTCTACAAGTAAATACACCTGTAAAATAAAGTACCTGTCAAAGAATGCCTTGCATATATAAATATAACTACAAGGTAGAGGTTTGCCGGGAAATGAAAAACGGAAGATAATTGTGTATGAGTTGTTCGCATAGTTTTGAAAATATTAAAATAACGCCGAAGATACACGATATAGTAATATAAATTTTGGAACATTTTTAAGCCATCATGGAACAAGTCAGTAATCCGCTCACAATTAAGTACATGCAACAGATAGATGGCAATGCATTAAATTACCGTTACGAAGATCGAAATCTAGTTAAATGTCGCAACACGACAGCCCTGGAGTCCATACTACTCAAATTTCTGTAAACACACCAATTTCGGAGGTAATAGCTATGAATGACAATGATATTGTGTGACCGAGGTCAGCTTTCGGGGACGTGGGAGTTTCGAAACTGCAACTGGTGAATGCGCTGATTGCCCGCTTTGAAAATCAGCCATTTAAAAGTTTTGGAATATGCACAGCACATGTGTGGCCTCTAATGGTGATGATTGTAGTTAACAGTTAGAGCCTAAACGAGAAATTATGAAATGATGGTGAAATCTACGAATACTCGTAATGCCTCAGTTATACTTAATTGAGCTTGGCTAGCAGTTATGCTTTTATACTAAGACAACTTGATCAATGAATTATGATAGGTGAAAAATTAAATATATGACGGTTTCTAGCTCTATTCTGAATTAAGTAATACAGATAGAAAACAAGAAAGATCCATTCAATATCTGAGTCTGTAAGGGATACACTTGAAAATTATAGCAATTATTTGATAACCTTCTTTTATAAAGTCTATTGAAAATACCAGGGTTTAATCATATTTCAACAAAGCAGTTAGATTCAAAACTCATCTTGAAATGCTCCGAGGTCAAAAGTTCAGTATCGATTGCATAAACATTTAAATACCATTAGCTTTGATAATTACTCATGTCTTGAATTGATGTGTTATACACAATACCTTCAATCGATCCTTCTTTTAATATAATGATAATGGTTTGTATAAATGGCCTCGATATACCTTTAGTATAACAGTTAGGTACTTATACCAACTAGTAGGTATATTATTGTAGCTACTATAGATAATAAATAAATAAAGAGTTAGCCTCATGGAAATATCGTGACTTATGTTATGAGATACTAACTCAAAGATAATATATTTTATATAAATACTTATATATACATAAACATCTCAAGACCCACGACAATCAGAGAGGCCGGGATTCAAATCCGGGACCTTCAGTGGTACAGACAAGCGCACTACCGCTGTGCCACAGAGGCCGGAAGACATAATGGTGGGACGATCTTAGGGCATCCATTGATATTATATATAAGATATTGAGAGAATAATGGATAGAGATATCTGAAAGGAGAAAGAAAGATTATTTTAAGTTCTGGATCTTTAATAATTAAGTTAAAGAAAAAAGGTATCTCAATACTTCAAAAACCTCAAGGCAAATAAATTTTGTTAACACATTTTGATAAAAAGAATATTGGTATTTAGGCAATGGAAGTGGATAAAAAATCACTAATATAAATTTACCTAAATGATTATATAAAGATATATCTATACTAATATTAACTAATATTATAAAGCTGAAGAGTTTGTTTGTTTGTTTGTTTGAACGCGCTAATCTCAGGAACTACTGGTTCGAATTGAAAAATTCCTTTTGTGTTGAATAGACCATTTATCGAGGAAGGCTATAGGCTATAAAACATCACGCTGCAACTATAAGGAGCGAAGAAATAATGGAAAATGTGAAAAAAAACGGGGAAAAGTATACAATCTTGAGGGCTTTCGTTGCGTGCGCTGCGAAAACGGTTCAAGATACCAAAAATATATGTATGAAGGAATTCTTCCTCTTAAAATAATCTAAAAAAATGTCAGCGACAGTAAATGTCTATCTTTTAAGATAAACTCACTAGAACCGTTTTTATAGTAATCAATAGCATACATCGGAAAATAACCACGACAGACTCTTCCACGCGTACGAAGTCGCGGGCAACAGCTAGTATAAAGATACGTTTTAAATACGACGCCAAAAATTACAGTTGGTTGAAAGTCTATCATGTAATACTGACATTGCATTACATGTAATAACGCCAATTTTAGATGACAAAGTTATTTATTACATAATAGTTCTATCTTACATAACAATAATTACTTATAATTATCTAACATGACAGTTAAATAAGTATTTTATTCTCCTATTACTTACGTTCTTGCCGCAGGCTTAGCTCTCGTTATAACTCAAATAATTTGATTCGTTTGGTTTATTTTATGGGTAGGTTATTTGTTAGGTAGGTTAATTTAAAATAAAAGTAAGTTGTACAATAATTTTATAGATACAAAGGATTTGTTTTTTTTTAAATAAAAATATAAAATATAAGTCACTTATACTCTATACCTACTAGGGAAGGCCCAGATGAACGTAGATACCGAAGAGGTAAACTCTGCTTACGTACTTTCAGAAGTAACATCCTCCTTTTTTTCGTAAAAATTCCTAGGATACGACGCCCTGGGCAAGAATCTAGCTAGGCTGTAATAATGCCATTTTTTTACATGCCAACAACTTTATTACTCGCATAGGGTTTTGCTTATCGTTCCTTTGATTCATATATAATTGCAAGCTACGACTACATGAAGGGACCACACAGTGAGTCTGAGCATTTGAATTTAATATAACGAAGCGATGAAACTAAATCGGATTTCTAACGAGAAATTTAATAACTTAGCCTTTGTAAAATACAAACCTATTTAGGTAAATACTTGGAATATTACTTGGCCAAAATGGCTGCGCTCTGCCATTACCAATAACTAAATTACAATAATACAATAATTTTCATTCTTTTAATTACGCCCGTAGGGCTACATAACATTATTATAATCTCCACTAAAATTAATAAGCCATCTGAACCCCTACGAAATATTCCCTCCCTTTTTTAAATGAAAAAAGTCGTATTGCAAAGCTTATTTTCTATAGGACATTACTTTTAATAAGATACTCGAGATAGCTTTAACGGAAGAGCTGTAAAGCTCCAAAATATTTCTTTCCCTCTTTTTTCGGCCACGGTAATTTTTTAACGCGAAATAAGCTATAAGCTAGCATATAAATTTGTAACGGTAATATGGAGGAAGCAGTCGGAGATTTCTATTTGTATTTTCTCTGCGAAATTAATTTAGATATAGCCATCCGGCGCGGTTTCACTGAGTAACTTGTCTTATTTAAAAATATACTTGTTTTATTTAAAAATAAAAAATCGCGGGGAGCGACTTTATTTTAATTTTGTTGTGATATAAAAGATTACATAATATGTGTTAGTGTAATAGTACACAATTATATAAATATATTCCAACATACATACATACATATGATCACGCCTATATCCCTAGCGGGGTAGACAGAGCCACCAGTCTTGAAAAGACTGATAGGCCACGCTCAGCTGTTTGGCTTAGTGATAGAATTGAGATTCAAATAGTGACAGGTTGCTAGCCCATCGCCTAAAAGAAGAATCCCTAGTTTATAAGCCTATCCCTTAGTCGCCTTTTACGACATCCGTGGGAAAGAGATGGAGTGGTCCTATTCTTTTTCTAATGGTGCCGGGAACCACACGGCACTATATTATGCGCTATATTCTAATTATACATTAATTATTCATTACTTGTACCTACTGCACACTTTCCAAACATTGATACGTGCAAGTACATATGTTTAGTATTGAAGTGTACCCAAGCTAACACTAATAACAAATGCAGAGCTACGCTCAAGTTTGACGGTAAAAAATGTAGCACTTAACACTTTAAATCGTTAACTAAGTGATGTGTTGGCTTATCGGTTCTCACTTCGAAAGACGTGAAGTGTGTACCAACCCCACGTATAAAAACTATTTCTTGGAAGTAACGAAGAATATTTGGCTCTCAAATTACCCAGAAAATGGCACTGTAAAATATGTTCATGCTGTTAGTAACATAACATTGATACAAATAATTACTTTAATGATATCGATAAAAGAAGCGCCTCCCTTACTTTTACCCGTTACGTTCAGAAAAAGCAAAAACATTAAAGCAATTGAAATTTAATCCGCGAAAGTTGATCTTCAAAAGAAAGTGTTTTTTATTGAAATGATTTAGACACCTACTACTCGTACCACAAGAATATAATGAATGAATTATTATTGAGGAGCCAACGCTGTCGAAAATATTGATAAAATAGCTTGAATGATAAAAATGATGTTCTACAAGTAATTAAATTATATTAGGATTCTGTTGGTGGCAAAAGAAGTTGAAATCTGTCGTACATACATACATACATATAGGTCACGTCTATATCCCTTGCGGGTTAAACAGAGCCAACAGTCTTGAAAGAAAGACTGAATGGTCACGTTCAGCTATTTAGCTTAATGATAGAATTGAGATTCAAATAGAAACAGGTTGCTAGCCCATCGCCTAAAAAAGAATCCTAAGTTTGTAAGCCTATCCCTTAGTCGCCTTTTACGACATCCATGGAAAAGAGATGGAGTGGTCCTATTCTTTTGGTTGGTGCTGGGTACCCCGTTTATATCACGTTTATATCCCTTACACGGTAGACAGAGCCAACAGCCAATTATCTGTCGTTATTGTTACTTTAACTCTTATGTTAGCTTATACTATCTTTACCACAAACAGGCCGTCGGCAAACTGTCAATTCGAGAGAATCGTGATAACCGACCAACTATTTAAAGTCTACTTTTTCGAATTGAGCACTTGGCACGTCGGCCGGCAGATGCTCGGAACCATTTTCGGATAACGGTTAAGTTCGTAACTTTTCGCATTTCCGCGCTGGCGTGTCTAGAGTCCCGCAGTAGTCCCGCCATTGTCGCATGTTGTGACTGGAAATTCGTTACTTGTATAGAAAATAAATAAACCTTCAGAGTGTAACTACTTATGTTAGATCCATGAATAACATCCACTTCAGCGTGAACCAAAATATGCTGAGCTGGGGTGAGAAAACGTAATGTCAATTTTTATTTTGGCTAAAGTAAGTACTCAGATCAATTCCCATTGGAATATTTGTGTATACTCGTATTTCACAATAGTCGCAATATGAACATAACATTACTGTGTCCGAACTTGCAGCAGCGACCCGGCGCTAACTACGTTATCGTTAGCTTTATTTCCCATGGTAATGTTATAATTACGAGTCATTACTTACACTGGAAGCGATTTATTTTGCATAATGGTGTTTGGGCGAGCGCAACAATGGTCGGTCGCAATGCGGCCGGCGCGGAGATACGGCCGCTCCGGCCCGTTGCCCCCCAATTGCCGAACTTGACCGCGCCGATGCTTTGTCTCACAGGATACGACGTCCGCTCTATGTGGATTTACACTTTGTTTGCATACAAGCAAGCTAAATTGCTGCTCCTGTTAAAAAGACAACGAAAAGCAATTGCTGTCTGCGGTAACGAAAATGTCTGCACATTTTCAGACATGTCCTGAAAGAAAAATAAGTAAGTATCTTTTGGTACGATAAATGCATGCCGTGGGCAAGACATGGCGTTTTCATAAAACTTGAAAGTAACTTTTGTTGATATGAATTTATTGCGAAACTGTTACAGTACAGTGTAGTACCTTTATAAATGTAACAACGTTGTTCACAAGTGATAACTAGTTTCACAAGTTACTCGATTGTTTCCTTATTAAGCCTACGTGAAATGCTTAAAAGCAGGTTCCCGACATTTCCAGTCCAGATTACTTGGGACTTGTTTGATGCGTTTTCGATGCCTGAAATGAGCCATATCGCAGATATGGCTCATTTCAGGCACTGTCAACGGAAGGGTCCCATAGCTGCAGGCGACCGGAACGCCGGCGGGTCGCAGCAAGTCGTTTGACGTCACCTTTGCGGTACTGCCGCGTTCACTTAGGGAGATAAGAATATCAGTTCTGAGACTTTTTGAAACCTATTTATTAAGAAAGCAAGGCCCTTATTACTTAATTATTAATTGTTGCCTTCGGTCTCGACAACACGATGGGAAGGTGGTTAAAAAATATTAGGTACCAATGTTTGTGTGCCTTATTTGAGAAATTAAAATGATCCCCGTTTAATGTAAGTGTAGTTAGTATTGTGGTAGTTAAGGTAAAAGAGGATAGACTAACAAGACAAGAAAGTTTTTTTAAGGATTATGTTTATTGCCTTACATTATGTGTGATAAAAACCAGAAAACTGTTCAATATAATTTCAATAAAAACATTTCGTAAACCGTAAGGCCGCCGTTTCGAATCCATAAGGCAAATTATTTGTTATTATAATCATTATCTGCCGTTATAATGTAAGTTTAATTCATATGTAAAGCTGGTCTAACAAATAAGTGCATAGAGTAATTACTCTCTCGACAAGTTTAATTACAAATATACAGATGCTAAGTCAAGTCCATCAATCATTCTTCATAATATGAGGTCACTTTTTCCAACTATATTCGAATCGATTGCCAATCTGTATAAAATCGATCATGAGTTTTTGAAGCCGTTTTTGTAATACATTCCTATTCACTTATTAAACGATTTCTTGCACATTTTTTATTTCAAAGCGTACTTTCCCTGCAAAAACGTGTTCATTGAAATAGATTTTTTTTTGGTCCGTACTTCAAAATACTTTTGTTTTCCTTTATTAATGAAAATATTTTTAGTTGACGTACTTTTAGTTCAACTATTTCGTCTGTACCTTGTATGGGAGTAACTCAGTTCATCATTTTATGTTTCCATAAACGTTGATCGCGAGGGTCAAAGTTGAGAAGAAAGTGGTTGTTCACCTATTTAAGATGTCTGATATGATTAATAAAGGTTGACCCGTAGTGACCTGTCTCACTTTCTCCCATTTCTGCAATCCCAGCATCGTCATGTCATTGTTCATTAATCATGCTAATGATAGCAAACAAAAATAAGTTACATTCAAACGTTCTTTGCCTACAAATCATTATATTTCTTTTATTCCAAACTATAATTAGTTTGAAAACACTTCCGTATTGCACTGTTCTTTCCCTGCATTATTACATTCGCAGCAAACAATTACCGTATTTAACCTGCACTTATTCGTTAATGAGTTCAATGAGATGCTATTACTGTCTAAATTGCGTTCGTGGAAATATTGAAATAACCCGGGTAAGTGTAAGTAAGCTACCCATTGCCAACAGTAAACTAACTTCTTTTAAAGAGATTAGAATTAAGAGCACGCCAGAGTGGCATTTTTTGCTTTAAGTATATTTTTTTGGCCCGCAGGACTTTCCGTCTCTTTAGGTAATGACTGATAACTGTTTTATTTGCAAAAAAGAGCATAATGTCGTAAAAGGCGACTAAGGAACTTGCGATTCTTCTTTTATGGCCTATCAGTCTTTTCAAGACTGTTAGTTCTGTCTACCCCGCAAGGGATATACACAATTTTGTTAGGCAAGCCTCGACCTCACTTCGAAAATACATGAATCTGAAGTGAAAATACATAAACAATTTGCCTAAAAATTATAATTGATTTATTTGCAGACAAAAAGTACTTACCTAATTGAGCAAGTATTTATCCCTACTTCATATTATAAATGCGAAAATAACTCAATCTGTCTGTCCGACTTTGATGAAATTCGGTAGAGTTAACCCTCAGAGAGAACATCTACCTTACAACTACTATTTATTTCGTAAAAGGGGGAGAAGAGTTTAAAAGAGGGAATGAGAGATTGTCAGTAAACTTTAACGGTGAACGAAGTCGTGGGCAACAGCTAGTATCATAAAAATAATATAAAGACGGGACAAGCCTTACATACCGACTTATAGGGAAGTGTAATGGACGATCAGTTGCAGTAGTTACAAACCAGATTCATCGCGACATCGAGTACCTTTATAAATGCACGCTTCCTGCCTGATTAAGTATACGAAGGACATGAAACAAACGATCATAAGGATTGGTAATGGATTACAAAGTACATTATTCATCAATATTCATAAACTAACACGATACAATCTGTATTCGACGAATTGCATATGAATTTAGTATGGATTGGTGTACCTCATGCATTTTATAGCAAGAGCCGACGAGTAAAATTGGGTACGAGTTATACTTACTTAGCATTTTCGCAATAGTAAATTGTGCTCGCTGGTTATTTTAAATGGTTTTTTTACTGTGTGCAATACAAATCTATACTAATATTATAAAGCTGAAAAGCTAGTTTGTTTGATTGTTTGTTTAAACGCGCTAATCTCAGGAACTGGTTCGAATTGAAAAATTCTTTTTGCGTTGAATAGATCATTTTTCGAGGTAGGCTTTAGGCTATATAACATCACGCTGCAACTATAAGGAGCATTCTTTGCTCCTATGTTGGAAAATGTGAAAAAAACGGGGAAAATTATTCATCCTTGAGGGTTTCAATCTTTCTATGATACCCAAAATAAATATTCCACGCGGACGAAGTTGCGGGCACAGCTAGTAAGATATAAGTTGGGTTTTAGTTTAAAGCCGAAATATTTATTTACGTAAAATAAAAAGAACACTTATTCACAAATGGTTTAATTTGTGCCTAAATTTTATTTTTCTAAACAATAATTATTTTTAAGCTCTTAAATTTTAATTAAAACTTCATATGTATGATGAATCACTATACAATAAAAAAAATATTAAAGCTAGCATAGCTGATAATAACAATTTGTACACGGTAAAGTCCCAACGTATTTTTCACTTGCAGTAGTGAAAAATGAAATTGACAGTAAGTAATTATAAAATGTGTATATTTTCAATAAGTATTCAATAGTCTAGTGACGTGGTACTTCAGGGGATTTAAAAATAAAAACGTTATAAATGGCGAACCTGCGCTCTCCATCACGATATTGCTGGTGACGCGTGAATTTTATATGGAATTTTACAGTCCGGTCCTGCCGTCCTAAGAGGTGGTTTGCATTACCAGCGTTATGATCTACAATATTGAAGCACTTTTCATCTCCCGGGTCTAGTGTTGGCCATAATTCCGTAACTTCACAGGTTATATGCGCCAACTGCTGGTCAAGCTGACATACTTCTTAATGTTATATGGATCTTACTTTAGCCTAGCTCAATATGTGCGATTTCTCCCTTTTATTTATTTCTTTATTGAACTGAAAATTAACTTCGAAATGAAACAGGATTTTGTTATTACAGAATATAAAGAATCAAGATTTCTTTAAATTAACCGTCAAGTAATAATATATTGATGAATATCTCTCTTCTACATGAAATGAACCTCTGTATTTCCAAATGTTAAGAGTCTTAAAGTTGTTTATAATTACAACATAACATGCTGAATATTGTTCGGAAGAGGTTTTAAATAGAGGAGCAGGCTGTAATAATAAAAATATTTATAAAATTATAAGAATAACAATGCACCATAATTCTCTATGCAGAAAATAGCATAATTTGGCTTGGCCTCGCCCTTACAATATGTTATATAGAAACAGAAAACACGCGCACGTGTTTTAGCAAGTGCTTATTTCCAGATACATTATATATTCAAAATGGAGCTTTTGTCTTTGCTTTATTTTGGGATCCAGTGGCAGCCATGGCTGCTGAGCTTTTGTTTGATTTATTTGAAAACAGGATAAGTCACATCAAATATTACATTAATTGTAAAAACTCAAATGTACCTCGGAACTTCAGTTTGTCATAATTTTAGTGAATCACTAAAAACATATACCACCAACTTTGTTGAGTCATCTCTTGCAAAACTATGCGGTATGAGGCCGAAAGTTGATTCTTCTTCCTCCTCTCGCTAGACCTTGTTTCATTCACACTCTGCAGAGAAACCTAAGGAGCGTCTTTAATCGTGGCCTTGAATTAGAAGAGTTAGGTTTAAAACGAAGGTACTCTCGTTTTACTATTGAGTAAAATTATTTTGTGTTGTTAGTTATGTTTATTTTTGTTATCATCCAAACTGGTCACTATACAATCTTAGAGAGCAGTAATGGGTTTGCACACTAACGGTAATATAACATTTTTGACGACTTCCTCTCGTAATTTAAGTAACGATCTATAAACCGTCCGAGAGTCATCTCGCCAGTCGTCATACAGTAATGTGGCCTAGTTACCTTGATTTGTTCAAATTGACGCTACTTAAGGAATAGATTCGTTTGACCTAGCGTGTCATTTCTGAAATGGTCTCACGTTGTGTGCAAACAGGTCACACCTCTGTTAATAGACGCAGTAAAGTTTAATTGCATTTTCCATTTTTTTTGGTATTCTAAAAGATATTGAATTTAGTCAGGGGTTGATACTCCCTAACCTCACTCTATATAAATCAACGCATTAGGGCGATCTGATTTATCTGCCCTCGACTTATCCAATATTCTATCAACTTTTTTTTTTTGTAAATAATACTTGTCCTCTGTACCTATAACTCTACAGTTGATATGCCTCAAAGCAAGATTTCGTGTCTGCCTACCCCTACCGGTAAGACGCATGACCTAATTTGCATGTCTATACAAAATTCTTTATGAGTAAAATTTATCCGATTTTCTTCGTTGATAATTAACAGGCTTAACTTAGCAAAGTTGTTCAAGAAAAGAGGCGGCGGCTTCCCTCACGGCGCGCCAGTCGTCGCGACTTAATTATGCAACTGATAAACTAGTCGCACTTGGCTGCTGCACTTCCATGTTAATTAACTTCATTTCCACTGTTTGCTGAGACCTCCTGAACGAGATGCAAGGTGCTGATAACCGCAATGTTGCTTGGTTAAATACGTTGGCGGCTGGTGAAAAATTTATTGGACGCAAAAATACCATTTTGTATGCCTTCCTCGGCATTAATGTAATTGGATACTTGTAGAGTAGATAGTGATTGTCGGTACGCTAAACATTAAGATTGGCAAACATACTTAGATATTGTACTCATATTACAGAACACGAATCAGCATCGGAAAACATATGGTATCGATATTCTTGTTTGTTTGGCAGATTTTATTTACTGCCTCTGATTTTTTCAATATTTATGAGTTTATTTGGGAGGCGAACAGCAGATAACAAACAAACGAACCTACATCAAAATTGTAATTTTTATTTAAACATTGTTTTTATGACTCCATGATATTTAGAACTGGATTTCCATCCAACATATCAGCATATTATTAGGAATATCAATATATTCACCTGAGAGGGAAATTAAGTAATTATATAGATATTAAGAAATGTATTTTTATCGATCATAAATTGACACGCGATGTGTGCTGCAATACCTTATTAGGTATTCACATCGTAGATAAAAAAATTTTTTTAATTATTATTAAAAAAAAAATATATCTACGATGTGATTTATGGCATTTTGGCATTATATAATTTTCCAGACTAACTGGCGAGCATAACCTGCTAAACTCCATACACACTTGTTCAAATATCAGTAAATGTTGCCCCGGGCCCTCCACAGAAGGAACGTAAAGGGAAACAAGAATATTTATACGCTATTAATATTTAATTTTCAGTTAATTAGGCATAGCAGGTTCCAAACACTAATCTCCTTCAAAATCGGTTAATAATTTAATCAAAGTTAGCTGAAAACCACGCAGCTTTAATATGTGGCTTTCAAAGTGAACAAAACACCGAGTGTGGGTAGTAAGTAACTTACCAAGAAAAGTTGTAACGATGTAAGCCCATAATTTGTAGATAATTATTTTAGAAACATCGAGGAGTATATTAATCAAGTTTAATTAGCGTGTATCCCTTAGGAACACATTTACAAGTTCAAAGGCATGCCTCCTGAGATTCCGGCGCCGACTTTTGGTCTGACCCTCGGGTCAAACCTTTTTTGTAACAGAATAGCTGGTAATGCTGCGGATAAACTTGATATATTTGTTTAACTAGCATCTTTTAGGTTTTACTCCCCTGACAATTTCTTAAAATCCTTCCTAAGCGGGGTGCCTGCAAAACATCATCCATATTATTATAAAATTATAATTAACCCCGTCTTGAATTCAATGATTCCCAAAATTAACGTTTTTCGGACCGTGGTTCGTCTCTATAAAATTTTGATTAAGTAATTTTCAACGTAGCATGCAATTATGTTGAATTAGAAAAGACACCTATTTCATATAATCACGCGTTATTCAACTTTTACTGATTTATTGACACTTTCAGTATATTTCTGTGTATTGGACGAGGGTTGACATTTGCTATATTTCATTCCGCCTGTACATATTCTGACGTAGTTTGCCCATTATTATTATATAACAAACGAGTTTATTTTTCTATGTCTACTGGCGAATGTTTGCGAAACCAACCTCCAGGGAAATTAGCAACAAACAATAGAATTTTCTTCAGAGTATATTATACTATACAAACATATTATTATTTTATAATAAGCAGACCCTTCATATGTGAAATATAAGTAGTACAATCTTATGGAAGAGTCTATGCATATCTTCAAAAATATTTAAAGAAAAAAAGCGAGAGACAAGATTCGGCCCACACTTGTCAAGCTGAACACCTACATTTCCCGAAGCGATAAGCATAAGTTTATACTATGGCTACCCCTCCGGGAAAGAGGCGTGATTTTATGTATGTATGTATGTATGTTATACTATGGCATAATAGCCAATCTTAAAAAAAAAAAACAAAAAAAAATCCAAAGCCTGCATCTACATGATGTCCACAGAAGTGGTAACTCCAAAAAATAACGGTGAAAGTGTAGCGTTTCTTCAAACTAGAGAGAAATGTTAGGCCAAAATATTTTGACTGATTAAAAATGTAAAAAATTAAATGTATGTAATTATGAAGTTATTATATTGGTAACCACTGTGGTATTACCATCACGACAACGCCGCCAGGCCCACAGTGGACAGCAGAGGTTAGCTCAGATCAGATTGTGCTCTAACAATGCCGTGAGGCGGTCAATGCTGCAAAATGCTCCGAGACAATGAAATGAACGCCACACGTTTTTAGTTCAGTAAAATTGTTGTCAAGATGCTGAGTAGACGTATACCTTCAGTTTCACGAACGTACATACTTGAAACAAAACCAATACTAAACTTCTCAATCTTTTTATATTATAAATCTCAATCAATGTAATAAAAATCCGAAAAAATATAGGACTAATATAAGTGATAATAGAAGACTAATACATACTATTGGGCTTGAATTTCTATAATAAGAACAGAAACTTTATTCCAAAAGGTGCAACATTAGATACCTTTTCGATCGAGCAATTCATACGAAACACACAGTAGGTATCTTCAATTCTTTCAATTAAAAATCGTATCGACTCAATTCGTTACGTTGAAGCGTGGCAAAGAAGTAAAACCAAAAAATGAACTGAATGAAGCCAAAAATTGCAGTTTTGCATCCGTATGTTGCGCAATCCTATCTATGCCTCTGATACATAGGGAGCGATGAGTTATGGGCCACTACCGACCGATACGATGTGGTTCATAGCCAAACCATAAAATATACTCAGTACAGAAGAATATCAGAAAGCCTGTTATAAAAGTAGTACGTAGAGTCTCAATCAAAAGAAATTAGGCAATTATTTAAAAAAATATGTGCACTAGGAAGTTGATATTCCTCGTCTTTAGTTAAGTTTAATTTTTCTCGATTTTGTTCCAATACAATTTATAAATACATCATTAATAATTTATAAATTGTATTGGATTTTTTATAAATACATCATTTAATTAATAATACATCCTAATGCTAGAATCGAGATGTAAAAATTTTCTTATTAATAACTGATTGACTATATAGGAACTGGTTGTTAGTATTTATTTTGAATTAATATGTATACTTTTTGTATAAAATTTAAAAATCTATTCTTTATTCTATTTTAAAATCTATTCTATTAGTCAAAAACATTAGTTTGAATACTAACCGATGCTCTTACGGTGAGGGAAAACATTGTGAGGAAACCTGCACATTCAAGCAACTTGATGTGAAACCATGATCGATCCAATACGAGTTAGGTCCTCCTGCAAAGGTTGCTTAGGTCAGATGGAAGTCGCTTCGTGTTAATACCTGACTCACCCAATCTAGTATTTAAGTCAAAGGTATACCCCAGGCCCCTCTCCAAAGGCCCAGGCTCTCCTTCTTTTTGACTTAGTTAAGAAGTTATTTTTTTGACGAAGATAAAAAGTTATCGATATTGTATTTTTCTCAATAATGAGTTTAGAAGAAAAAACAGGGATATTGATATCTTTGTCGTACCTATATCTTAGTCAAAAAGCCATGCATATCTCCTCTTTTATTTATTATCGTGCGGTGAGTGCAGTGCATACTGCCGGATGCACCGCGTGAAATGTAACGCATTGTGATTCTGCAAAAAAGTCAGCATATATTTCATATTCATACGACTTATTTTATATTTTCAAATAGTTCAAATAGTTAGTCGCGTAAAATTTGTATTTCGGGTCTATTTTTTGTTACAAACACTTCGCCATGAATTCTATCCAGCGTTAATACACACTTAACTTATTTATATAATGTACATAAATGTAACTTACGATTTTAAGCATCTCAAAAACATCGCTTTAGAAACCTGTGGAAAAAAATCTTGATGAAGCCTATGACTACCAATCGTACTAAAAATTCGTTTAAAGCAAACTTAAAAGCAATTTACACAATAAGCTAGACAAATAACACAATAAGCTACAAAATATAAATCAATGATCAAATTACCGTCTTCGTTAGATCTTGCCTTCAACTGTAACCACAACACAACGTATCACAGGCATTAAAAATAATGCTTTAGTTTCCGAGAACATGACAGCATGAATGAAAGTAGACTGACTCAACAGCGGATTCGCGTCGGCACTCGGTTCGCCACTTTCCAATCATCATACAACGATATCATGCATGAATTTGTAGGTTAGCATCTAGATTTTACAAAGCGAGTTTGTTTTAGAACACACCGTGTGGCTTCCAGCACTTTATAATACAACCATCTTTGCCCCCTTGGAAGTCGTAAGAGACAAATACCTAAGGACTTCCATCTATGCGGTTTTTCTGTTAAATACCATAAAGGTTAGACGAGAATAGCTTCATGTAAATACCCACATAATCGTGGATGGACCCTTTATTATCCAGACCTATAATAGACTTAAAGTTAATTCTATAGTAGGTATCCTATTCCCATGCTAATTTATATAGCCAAAACAAAGTAAAAAAATTTAACATTATTAAAATTAAATACGTACATCGCATTCAACTCTGCTTAAAATTTTTGAAGTAGTGCTTCAAATAAATTTTTAATAGACCATTACTACTTTTTCCCCCTAACCAATTGCGACGCAACAAAGTTTTGGCAAATGCGTTGAGTAGTTACGCAAGTATAACATACCAGACATATAAACTCCACAAATAGATTTTTTGGTACTGTTAATCTTCTTTGATCCGCTATCAGTATTTTGGAAAAATATTGAAGGTACAAACAAACACTCGATTTTTACTGTCTTACTATATTGATGATGGATGATTAAAACAATTATTCGTAAGAGGTATTGTTTCAGTTGGAATATACAAAAAAAAACTTATTACTTTGTATTCATTGAATGTGTAAAAAATGTATATCTCTTGATTTTTCATAAACCTACAGTAGGTATTCTGTATTCTAAAATATATACCAACACATTTAAGGTACGTTCGGACTCTCAAATATTAATGCAGTTTACTTTCGTTAGGGCTTGACCTTTATTTGGGCGCGGTTGGTTCTATTTTTCGTTTTTACAGCTCACGCAAGTCTCAACTTTATAAGTAAAGCCACAAGAACGAAATCTTTTGTAATCATCTCGGTCATTCCTCCTACCCTGTCGGGATGACGCATTGAGCCCTGTGACGAACCCCTCGACAGTAACCTGTAACATTATAGGTATGTACTTAGTACCTATATTTTGCGAGTAAAAGTAGCTTTCTGTGTAGTATAGAATGTCTGTGCCCTGGTAAGAAATATAACCCTTTTTGTTTCATCGCCACTGCTGGCGACCACTGGACCGCAAACCGTGTTATTCAAACCGGATTCCCGTTCTCGCTTGGGAGGGACCGAGTTACTATATTGGCTGCTCTTTATGATTCTGAACCCGGCAGCGCTTCGGAAACTAATTGAAGATAACAAGATTGTTTTTTCGCGTATCTACTTGCTCATTTTGCTATAGCAGCCAATGAAGTGGCTGATATTGTTTTCTTTTGATGTTTTTATCGACTTTTTTAATAGAGCCGCGCCTACGCTACGCTCCGCCTGAATGAATTTTAGTTTTTACGGGTGCGAATCACGTACGAACCATTTTATCCCAGTGAAAATTGCTGGAACTCAATTTATAAAATGTTTTGAATGTTGAATTTAGAACATGAATATAAAAGTAAGGCTATTAACATCATTATACAGATATTGAGTTAACGTTGCTGCTGTCTTTACTTAAATATTTTTGTTAGAATAATTAAATAAACAACATAGATACAGAGGCATATATTTCAAACCAATAGATTTTCTTTTGGTTAGAGATTTATAATGCCTTTATATTATAACAAGCGTTCGTCCGCGGCTCCGCCCGCGTACATCGAAAAAAATCGGGGGATCCTCTATTAGTGCACTCTACAGTACATAGGTAACATACATGACAGATATTAAAATTCTACACCCAGCGGTTCGGGCTGTGCGTTGTCTGCTAGTCACTTAGTAACGGAAGAGTTAAACATATACGAGTATGTAGATGATAAGTGTGAACCCCGGGCCCCGAAATATTGTAGCTAAGGGTGCAACTACGAACAGGCAAAGATGAGACAAAGAGAGAGAGAGAGAGAGGTAAGAGGATGATCGAACATCAAATGAACTCCGGGCTACTCTCCACGAAGGTAAGAACACGACCTGACCCCAGGATGGTGAAAAGTTTACTTATTTATTTCACGTTAGATTCTTAGGCTGATTGCAACATAGAACTTGCAAGAAAGAAAGTAAATGTCCAAAGTTTGTTCTACTCGTAATAAATGTGTCTCAATTGTGATACTGTGTGATGTGATACTTAATAGTGATGTGTCTTAATTTCACGAATTCTGGATGGTCGAATAATAAAATGTTATTGTAATTTATTCCACTCCATCTGCTACTAGATGTTACAATTATTAAAAATTATAAATAATCAAGTATTATCAAATCAACGGAGCGATCGGAATTGTTCACGGTTAGAGTTCATTTGCGTGACTGCGTCGACTTAGCCGCTTCCAAAACCAATAAACCCTTTTCATGCGTAAAAATTGCATGTCATCGACCTTTATATTAATACTTAGGCGAAAATTAAGACAGGTAATTTGTAGAAATACAGGGTGTTTTGTCTCTAGTACGTAAAAACGAAGGATCATTAAGTCATCCACTGCAAAGAGATATCTCTGAACCCAACTTTATCTAGAACTTTGAAATATTGCAGGTAAGGACAAACTTATAAAACTACCACGAGAGGAAAATTAAGGGATGAAAGCAATTCAATAAATCATTATGAAATATAAGTACATACCTTCCTTATTAATAAATACCTTATACATAATCATTGTTTCCATGTGAAAAGAGTAATGCCATATTTCTCCTAACAATGACTAGTAAGGGGGTTTCCCCCTGCATGTGTTTCAATTACATTACTAAATAACAAAACTCATAAATCCAGGCTCCATTAAAACCAATTATTTCTTTTTTACCACTTCAACATAAATAGGTATTACATGTCTAAAATTTTTATTATTTTAAAATTATAAAGTTAATATTTTGTAAAAATACGAGTAGGCTATTTTATAGTTTACCGTGACTAGGGAGCATTCACCCTAAGTGAGTAAGTTTGCTATGAACTTTATTTAACGCCAGAGATTTAAGTATTTCCCAAATCTGTAAGAACTTACCTCAATATTGATGATAAATTAAAAATTGTCGGACCATTCACTAGTACACAAAATATTTACTATAAAAAGCCCATGCAAAAAAGAACCGCTTATTTTCGTTACCGCGGACATTTTTAGGAAATCCTGTCTTAGAAGACAACTACTTACATGCTAAATTTAAAATTTCACAAATCGTCGAACAAATTGTAATTATATTTTGACAGTTCAAATCGCCAGATAGTTGAAAATCTACAATTGTATTTTTAAAACTATTGTTATTTCTGTTCTGATGGGAATTTTAAGACTCATTCATCAAGTCGTTGACCGTTTCGCGTGAATTATAGTCACGAAAACCTGATGATTTTAAGAACACTCGGGTCAGCCACCTATTCTGAGACAAATCGTATAATCATAATAATTTGATGGATTAACCAATTTATAGAAATAATAATTATAAAAAAGGAAATGAAATAAATGATAATATAATAAAAAGATACATAACAGATGAATGAATTTCGTCAATAATATGTATAATTAATATTAATATTGGAAGACAATTTTATGATTTTGATACATACCTATTTCTTCTTACATTTTAATTATATGTTGAAGGTGGTGTCTCTTTTGAAATTTACTAGATTAAAAATATCCCATAATAGTTTAGTAAAGATGTGTAAATCTTTTTCTAAGTTTACCAACTGCAGACATTAATTTTGCTATTCATATCTAATGTTATTCATAAAATTGATTAATGAATAACACATCTATATTGATGGCATGGGATTAAATTGAACCTACTTTGTGCATCGTCTTGCAACATTTGTTGGAGTTCAACAAATGTCACCCATTAACCTTTTAAATTAGATTAATCTTTTGCTTTACTTGATAAATAATCTATGGGACCGAGGGTCAAATCTATAAAACATTGATGATTCGAGTAGGAGTAGGTAAGCACCTCGATTAAAAACGCAGCAGCAAATAAAGCAGTATTTTTATATGAAGAAACATGTATTTGTCCTTCATCAATGTCTGAGTATATTCCCGGTTAAGTTTTGCAAGCCCGGAAAAGTTATAAGTACTGTTGTTACCTTATTAGCTTATATTTTTTCTAGATCATCTTTAGAGTAGTTCTACACTAAGCTACCAGAATACACACAATGAAAGATAAAATAAACTTAGTATTCAAACAAATTATACTAAATGTTGGTTGAAATACATGATAGAAGTTGGAATTTTTTAAGCATTAAATATATTAATAAAGCACCTTTGTCCACTTAGGCAGGCACTTAATCGACGCCATTATCCGTCATATAAGATTTCCTACTTACCCTGAGCTGCTGCCAAGGTTTTAATGCAATGACATTCATTATTTTATTACATACTTTGTATTTTTAAAAACGAGGTGATAATTGTTTGATATCAAAATTTTTGGTTATTTTATACCTGTTTTTTTTTATCAAAATGTGTTCCACCGCTTAATTGTGGCTATTACTAAGAGTAGTACTTTTTATTCATCCAAAAATAACTACGAAAGCCAGTTCCGGTTACCAAAATTCTTCAAAAAATGTTTTAATTCGACCGTCAGGTCCTCCTAAAAAACAAATAATACGAAAACAATATACTTATAAAATTTATGTGTCAATTACTAGGCTGATAGCTTACACTCAATATAGGTACTTTTTGCATCGGCTCCAGAAAATAAAGTAGGTAGGTTACGTCCCAACCTACGACCCTGACGTATTGTTAATTTACTCGTAATTTTAAATAGTTTTAACTTTGTAGTGTTTTTAAAAGTAGTTTTTTTTTTCTTCACATTGTAAATGAACTTATTTTCGGATCATAAGTAGTCATTGTATTTTTAAATCTGATAGTCAGTGCGAATATGAAAACAAGCAATTGTCAATTTATTCTTGAGAGATCGAGTTATCTAAACAAGCAATAAGTTATCAAGATTGCTGTATATTTATTAGTCGTTTATACGGTTTTAGTTCGATGGTAGAGATACCTTTGTATTTAGTGAATGGGCCGCGTTATTGTCGTATAGAAGTTCATGGAACGAGAAAATAGCGTTTTAGTTTAATATAAATTTAGTGACTCAAATCATAGCTTTAGAGAAATATTATTTTAAAATAAAAGTTGGGTAACGGAAAGAAATTAAAATATAAAGAGCTTCAATTCGTTGGTAATATTTGATTTACTAATGGCATACATTTCAGTCTGTCTAGTTGACCTTGATTCGTGTACTCATTATATATCAAGTACTGATAATAGGATTGCAGTTACAAAATTATGTTAAATAAATTTTTATGTAATTATTTAAATATTTTGTATGTAGAATTCTCTGCCAGGCCCTGTGTGGTTCCCGGCACCAATACAAAAAAGAATAGGACCACTCCATCTGTTTCCCATGGATGTCGTAAAAGGCGACTAAGGGATAGGCTTACAAACTTGGGATTCTTTTTTAGGTGACAGACTAGCAACCTGTCACTATTTGAATCTCAATTCTATCATTAAGCCAAATAGCTGAACGTGGCCATTCAGTTTTTTCAAGACTATTGGCTCTGTCTACCCCGCAAGGGATATAGACGAGACCATATGTATGTATGTATGTAGAATTCTCTGCCAGTCGAACCTTTGGACCAAACTGATATCGATGTACGGGTGGTGCAATAACTGTAAAAAATATAATAATGTATGTGTTTTGGTTAGATATTATAGTTTATGGTGCATCTATGAGTTTATTAATTAATAGAAGATATGTATATTCAAGATCACCATACACAAATAAAAAAAAATAATGAAATAATGGTCTCTCCATTAAGTAGTCTTCTCTTGATGGCTTTAATTGATACGTTTAATGCTCAATAATAATAAAAAACTACGCTTTTATTGCTAATCAAACTAAAAAATAGAAAATAAAAATTAATGACAAAGGAATTATAAAACAGTAGTAGCAAGTCGAACAATCAGTTATAGTCAATTACCTCCGATTAAAATTATAACAAAATTAAATTTATAAACAAAACAATTTAAATCTGAGTAAAAAGCGTGGGGTGCTTGATGTAGTAAATATTAAAATCATTCTATTAGCATATATTTATGACAAGAGAGTTATGAAAATGAAGTAAAATGCACCCCACGCTTTTTACTCCGATTTAAATTGTTTTGTTTATAAATTTAATTTTGTTATAATTTTAATCGGAGGTAATTGACTATAACTGATTGTTCGACTTGCTACTACTGTTTTATAATTCCTTTGTCATTAATTTTTATTTTCTATTTTTTAGTTTGATTAGCAATAACAGCGTAGTTTTTTAGTTTTTTTTAAACTATTATTTATTTTCTATTTTTTAGTTCGATTAGCAATAAAACGCATAGTTTTTTAGTTTTTTTATACAATTATTTTTCGGAAGTTAACACTTCTAGTATAACTATCACACTAGAAAAGACTTTTGCAACCATGCGCCCATCGCCGGAGGTTTTCACAACTAACTTTCTTAAAGTTATATGTGGCCTGATTGGATTAAATCTCATAATATACTCATAATGATGATTCTTTTTTAGGCGATGGGCTTGCAATCTGTCACTATTTGAATCTCAATTCTATCTTAAAGCCAAATAGCTGAACGTGGCCTATCAGTCTTTACAAGACTGTTGGCTCTGTCTACCCCGCAAGGGATATAGACGTGATTATATGTATGTATGATGATTGTTAAACCCAGTTGAAAAGAATTTTATAGTGATAAATCACTGTTAATAATATTTTTGACTATCCAGCAAACATAATAATTTTCGATTGTGGCCTTGCCAGGAATAAAACCACAAGATTAAGAGGCAGATTGATACAGGAACAAAAATATTTCAAACATACCTCCACTGCCTTTACAACCAGGAACGCAACAATGTTTATCTGAAGACATCGTGGCACTTTCGTTGTAAAACTGTCTTTCACAAAAACAAACACAAACTTGGGACTCCTATCTCAAATAATCAGGTACTTTTTACAGGAGTCCTATCTAAAAAATATCTGCACAACACAGTGAACACAGTCAGAGTCCAATCTCAGATGATAAAATCACACGAATATCCGGAAGAACAAAGCTCGACTCAACGGAAGATTCCAAACTACAAATAACGACAAGTTATCAGCACAAAACAAAGTGCAAATAGGTAAATACACAGGCACCGGTATAAAAAAAACAGAAAGAAAGTTTACAGGTTTTCTAATCGAATTCAAAACAAAACTTACTGCAAAACTTATTTGACATAAAAAAAAACTGTCACTCATGTCTTAAACGAGTATTACAGTGTTGCTATTATAAATAGGCAAAAGATACCTAATGTTAATTCAAGAATTGCATTAATATGTTAAATACGTATTAAATATCGCAAAGTTCTGTAGGTAGTAACTTTATTCTTGTATTGTTGTAAATTTAGTTGTTCAATTTTCATTTATTACTTTTGTTTTATTACTTATATATTTTTTATTGTTTTAAAATATTCTACTAATTCTACTATTGTTTCTAATGGTAATTCTAAATGGAGCGATGCGATGAAATAAAAAAGCCTCAGGTTAATAGTAACATTATATGGAAATATATTACATCTCTTTTTGGACTCCTTATACGTCAGAACTTCTTGGTTTCTTGTATGGAGATTACTGGCACTGGTGCTATCTCTGTCTCTCTTACTCTCATACGAAGGATCTAAAAATGAATTTATTAATCCTGGCAGTTTTAATAAGGATAATGAGAAACTCTTATCAAAATATTGCATTGTCATCGGTCCTTGATACGTGTGCAAAGTTTCAAGTTGATCAGACGTTTAGAAATCAGTGAAAATTAAGCTCAAAGATTCCGTTACATACATACATACATACATACATACATACATACATACATACATACATACATACATACAACCCAAGCTAATAAAAGCGTAGTAAAAAAAAATTAACAATGTATATTTATTACCCTTACAGATTAAAAGAGACCTTATTTATTTTTAACAAAAATATTACATTCATATTCACGTGCATTACCGCTCTTGTAGAATTACTTGGTCATAACAGACAGTTAGTTATACTCGGTCCAAGGCTATTGTCCAGAAATCCGCGCGGGCGCAGGCAGCTGCAGTAGGTATATCGAACTAACACTTACACAACCTACGCGGCTGCAACCGACGCCTGACCGCCAGCCAAATTAATTACAATCGCCAAAACAGAGAGTGCAATAATGATGAAATTATTGCCATTTGCTAAACAGTACTGTTATAATTGAGTAACAATCTCTTATTTTTAATGATTGCTTCATGAAATAAAAAAATATTGTCCATAGAACCTATGCTCAAGATTTAAAATATCATTGTAATAATTTAAATGCTCTATGCGCTATAAAAATATAATTTTCCGACTTAACTTTATACAAACTGGATCTTAAAATTAGATTTTCTTAACAGTAATGGGGCGTTTATGCAGATTTACTTGGTGAACGTTTTCGCTCGAGTTATGAATGAGCGTCCCAGATTTGCGTCTGTAATCTTCTGGTGTGGCGGAGCGCGCGTGTTCAGCGCTCGGCCCGGCGGGCGCCTGCTCCCGCGACCTGCCACGGAAGCGCCTAACTGCCGCTAACGCCGTCGCCTCCTCCATTCCTATGTAAATCCCACTGAGCATCCAACGGCACATAATACAGACTCAATTTGCATGTCCCGCTACCCTTTGTAGTGGCTAAACCGATGCCCGCCCAATAAGTATCACTAGTCGAACGAGACCTTTGAAGCGCCACATGAATAACAAGCGCACTAATAGACAATAGTTATCGAACAAGCAGTAGATTTGGCATTCATCGACGCCGAGCCGGCGCTCCTTCGGGATGTGTAGGAACTGTAATGCCGACGTGAAATGAATAATTTACACCCGCCGCGGTTGATAGGGAACGGTTTAAACCCGATATCTATCACATTAATTAATTAAAATTCGATACGCTATTCCTACCCCGTAATGAAATTAATTTTATGTATGCACTACTTCTATCTATCAGGTTAGGACAACAGGCCGGTCTTTGAAGCGAAATGTGTTGTAGAAAGTAGGGTAACCGTATTTTGATAAAGCATGTTCGAATTGATTAAGGTGTCATAGCTACAAGTATATCGATGAATTCAAAACATTAGAAGGAAATAAATTATTAAGATTTATTACTTTACTAATGTGCCCCAGTAAACAATTTAAAAAACCGATTTGTATGTTTCCTCACCTTACGCTAAAATTCCTGGGAACTTCATTCGGAATATTTTACTAAAGTGACCATCAAATATATGTGGACCATATATAATTATTTAATAGTCGCATTCACATACCATATACCTACATAAACTGGATCTGTCTGGAAACTATCTGACGTTGGGTCTCTGAGTTCTACGCAGAATCAATTACGAGTTTTTCCCCGAGGGCACCGTATCCGGCGTGTGCTTCTTGCTCAGATTTCATTCCATACACAGCTTCACACCATTTTCTAGAGCTTTCTTTTAAACATTTATGGCCTTTTCCATATAGAAGCTAACCTTCTTTACGCGACATATGAAATAAGATCACAATAAAAGGGTTCTTTTATCAGGTATAACATAGGTTATATTTAAATGTAATACTTACTACTAATCACGCTTTATTACCGAGACCTTTGATTTGTACTGCTAGCCTGATCTCTTGAGTACGTCCCTGACGTCTTGGGGACTTCACATGCAGTACCTGATAATAAAATTTTGACCTGTTTATGCCTATGATGTTAACAAGCCTTTAGGTTTTTTTGTGCGTTTTTAATGAGTGCTTGGTTTTTTTTTAATTCGCATCAGCATTCGCGACAAAGACGGCATGTTCATTCGACTCTTTACCACAAGTTCCATGTATATTATATACAACTCTTTCCGTAAACACAAATGTTTCCGTTAATGTCCACGCTGTTGTATGATAGTATCCCATTTCCTTATTCACTACAAAATTTCTGGAAATCTGTTAATCTCCTTCGCTCCCCACGGATTCAACATGGCAAAATTTAGCATCCTAGGAAAATGGGTTCGTTTCTTAATAAATTTATGTATGTATATGAAAATGTAAATTAAGTTTATCAACTTCCTTATAATAATGTTATTACAAAAGTAACAAATTTAAAGCTAATTCAATAGCTAATTGTAACCTGTAGGTATCCTTTATCAAGCTTTAAATTATTTATTATCATATAAAACTTAATAACCCTTCTTTTCAGGCGTAGAAGACTTGGGAAGCAGTAGTAGATAAGAGATACCTTGTATCCTATCTATTTCGAAAATAAATCTTTTTCTATTTCTAATGTGAAAAGGTAACATTTGCTATTATAAGTTTGTAAGCAAATGTAGGCATATAAGTTCGTATGGATTAAATAATTAAAAAGCAAACTTAATGTTTTAATTAATGTAAAATAACTGACCGATAGTTAATCGGTGGTGTTAAGGCAACTCTGTTCAAGTTCAACAACCTTTACTTCTTGTTTGTTACAAGGCAAGACAAAACTAAAAGCTATCAATATTCAAATGTTCTTAATATTATATAAAAATGGGAAAAAATTCATTGATTTAATATAGATTTTTCAGTACATTAGGTGAGATATTAGGGTAGGGGTAGTAATATGGTTGATAAAATTTGATGTTATATAAGTTTATAGAAACAATTTATCTTAAATTAATCCTTAAACTAAAACAATTTCAAACCCTCTGAAATTACTAGAAACCAAAGTCAAATAATCTTGGCAGTAGATTGTTTGAAACTTTGAAGCACATTTAGGCCTAAGATAAATCAATAGTTTTCACTGCCACACTATGTGAAGAGACATATTTTGGCACTGTCCCAGTTGCAGAGTCAGACGCTTAGATGTGGGGCTCAATCAATTTGCTTTTTTTTTCCTACTTAACCCAACAACATTGGTATACTAAAGAATATTGAGCCATTAAAAATGCGTACCACCTTATTGTTAATACGAATCGAGTAGGTTCTAAATTAATTTCCGTTTTAATAGTGCACCCAACGTGTAAAATCTCATTTTGAATGGACAGTAAATGATATTTATTTTTGTATTAGGCCCACAAAATATCTAATCAACATAGCTATAACATACACACCGGTATAACTGGCATACTGCTAATAACATAACACTTTTACGACCGTACATAATATTAGTGTAACATTAAATTATTATAATACATTCCTAACAGTTTTATTGCCGCGCTCGGCTGGCATACTGAAGAATCGAAATTCTTCGGCGAGTCGACTATGATGCTCTATATAGAGTAATTTGTTTTCGGCTTCCGATACTACTCTCATAATATAATCACGCATGGAATGTCCAAACTACTTATCGATTCGACGCGGAAAGGTATTTTTTATCTCCCACAATAGGGTTTCGTTGAAATAGTTAATAAATATTGGAGCCTGAGGGCATAGGAGATAAAAAATCTAATATTTTACTTAATGATGTTTTGGTAATTTGTTTTCAAGTATTATTGTACACATTGTACTAGTTTCTGTGAAGCTATGAAGTCTTAATATCTTTGTGGTATGTTTGAATATTACTGGGACCGCAAGCGACGTTGGTAATGTTACGACATATGTATGCATATTCATGGTAACTATGTCTATTTCTTTAAGGTCATTTTGGCTTTGAAAGTAAATAAGACATTCGAGTTTCGAGAAAACCTTGTTATTTATTTGCAAGTCATAGAAGGCATTTGACACCTCATTTTCTTAAATTGCTCACCATGAGGCTAATATTTGTTTATGTTTTAACTATGATTATAAAAACGTTGTTTTGCCATATTAAATATTTTTTTAGTAATTAGTAGTTAAAAAGAATGTTAAGGGTGGACATATATATACATATATACCCTTATCACTAAGGGGTGTACAAATAGCTATTGGCCGATTCTCAGACCTACAAACATTCATGATTTCATGCGAATCATGCTCACAAAATTTCATGAGAATCGGTCAAGCCATTTCTGAGGAGTACGAGTACGAAAATTGTGACACGATAATTTTATATAAAAGACTAGCGGACCCGACAGACTTCGATCTGTCAAAAAGATTTGTAATATGACAGTTTTTTGTTCCTATCTATTAGATCTACATTGCTTAGACAACAGTGAACTTTATATATTAGCAATAAAGCTCAAATTGACTGTACGTATTAGTTAGAAAACTTTTGTATGGGATAAAGAAAAGGACTGTTTTTAAGGTTTTTCAGGCAATTATTTGGTATTTTTTCGCCGTAAAAACCATCCTTCAGCTTCGACGAATATTAAAAAAAAGATTTGGCCACATTGGTCCAGGCGTTCTTGAGTTATGCGCTTACCAACACATTTAGCGATTCATTTTTATATATAAAGAAGATTATGGACACTCAATTTAAAAAACAAAAATTGGGTTGTCAAAGATAGACCTCCGAAGAAAGACAAAGAATATTATCAGTTACCGTAGACGAACTTGATCAAATACAGGACGTTCTAGAGAAAGGTCAGGTAAAGGGTACCCTATACCGATGCACTGGCTGAAAATATTAATGAATGTAGATGAAGTTAAATAAGTAAGTATTTAAGAGTAGACGACGCTTACCCTTCCGGGAAAAAGACGTGGTATTAAATTTAAGATATGCTTAAAACTTGGGATTCTTCTTTTAGGCGATGGGCTAGCAACCCGTCACTATTTGAATCTCAATTCTATCATTAAGCCAAACAGCTGAACGTGGCCTCATCAGTACTTTTCAAGACTGTTGGCTCTGTCTACCCCGTAAGGGATAAAGACGTGATCATATGTATGTATTTATGTATGAAGTATTTAAGAAAATCTTAAATTGCATAGCGTTCTCTCTCTCATTACGAGCTAGACGGGGCCAACAGTCTAAAAGAAGAATCCCAAGTTTATAAGCCTATCCCTTAGTCACCTTTTACGACATCTATGGGAAAAAGATGGAATTGTCCTTTTCTAAAGTGCCGGAAATCAACGGCACAAAACGTATATAATTCGTTTGATAAAAAAGTGAATCTGCAGGTCTTCACTTATTCACAAATGCCTAATGTAGTATAGTGAAATAATGATGCTTATTCCTAACATAATTCGTTATTTAGCTTTGTTAGCTTCACTTTGACACTGTTGCACCACAACTCATATAAAACCATGAAATCGATCCGTGAAGGTATCCATTATCATCGAACTTAATTATTTAGCGATTTGTCATCACATTTAGCTCATTTGCCATTTATTCTACTCGCAATTCATAACAAAGGTTTTTTCATTACTCATAATATCTTAATTCTTTTAACATTTGAACGAGCATAGGATTTTACTAAAAATCCAGAGTTCTATATACAATTTGTATAATAAAGTTTTTCATTTCTTTTTCCTTGTACTTTGAAAAAAATAACGCACCTAAGCTTCTGATGCCCAGAACATAAACAAAATTAACACAATACATTGGTCAGGCACCAATCAACACAAATCATTCGACACATCGACTGCCGAAACGACAGCTGCCATCTGCAGAAAGACAGACAGTCTTCATATCAAATGTAAATTAATGAAATTTCGAAGTTGTACTATTGTTCTGTCATCGATCTCTGAGACTTTGAGGTCGGTTTCGGTTGAACTATGTGCAATCCAACGTTAAGCTGCAATTCCGCAGATGCGCATGATTGGCGTAATGTGTGTTACACGGTAAGAATGTCAGCTGCGTCAGTATGTTTGGCGGGCAGTATGTCTGCAACACGGCAAAGTTATGGCATGTGACAAAGCATCTTGTTACAAATGCCATAATGATTATGATGTCTACTTAGTCATGCTTGAATAAGAACTAGTAATTATATTCAAGATATCTATAGAAAGCCTATTTTCGGCAGTGAAATACAGACAGAAGATGATGATGATGAAAATATCACTAAACTCTCCTTCTTCATTTTAAAGCAGGCCTTGGTCTTAAAAAAATTTCTGTAGGTTTATAGATAAACTTAAATTAATGCAAGCATAAAGATAAAGAATAAAATGCGTCCATGCATAACAGCCTGGAATTACTGTTGTATGTATTTTCGTACAAAGAACAAATAAGCAGATACGTGTCCTCATGCAACACCGGATAGTTGAAATTAGTAGTTTACACCTACGTTATTTTCTATTATATGTGTTTATGAAGGTTCATATTATTTAATGATACAAATAGAATTTCCTACACATAATCCAAACGTTTACTTAATTTATGTTCAGTCCAAGTATAAAATGCACACCAAACAATATATGGATATTTTTTCTCTCTTCCAGCTTATACAGAATATTCCCTTTTCATGAAATGGTCTTACTCCATCCGTGTAGAATCGCCGTAACTTTAACGTCTACTTGTAAGGTATTCGCTCGTAAATCCCCTTATTATTGACAGAAATCCGTCCGTAACTCACATAAAGCTGAAATTGTTACGTATTACATAAACGAAAATAGAAAATGGTTACGTGACGATATCGCCGAACGCGTACACGCGCGTTTGATTGATAGTCCTATCAATAAAGATAGTATTTTATCTATATTTGACTGTCATATGCTACTGGTATTAAATTAAACATAAACTTGAAGCGCACAATTTTATTCGAGTGGATGCTATTACACACCGTTATTATTGTTCGTATTAGGTCAGGTAAGTACTTGGAATTAGTTCCGAGTTTCAGCCGATGGGATCTTTGTCAATTGGCATTGTTGCTTTGTGCTAGAACAACAAACGAGCTTCCAGTTATACAGTTTATAACATGTACCCAGTGCTCGGATTAAACTCCTGTTCTGTGTTCTGCATACCACTACATCCACAGCATTTGTTGGGTATCCGTGCTGAAACCAAAATATAAAATGTACAGAAAGCAATGCCAATCATTCCAAAAGTCCATAATATGACATGTATGAATAAGACTTCAAATAAACTGCCGTTACTTCGATTATTAATTTTTCTATAAGAATATTGTTAAAACCAGCTTTTGAGAAATATCTGCATATATTTATCCGGCATGACCGTTACCTCTACCTCATAACATTTCCACCTATGTTACTTATTTGGGCTGCGGTTTCTATATGAACTTTATTTTGTGTCGTAAATTCCAGGCAGTGCTCGTCAATTCTGGGATAGCTGAAATATCTCATGGAGTCGTCCTCGCCGAGTGCTGGCGAGCTGGCACACAATACTGCCCTGAATAACAGCGGCTAAAGTAAACCTGCCTCTTAAGACTGTTACCCGTATAATTTTGGAAGAGTAAATACAAAACGTTTAATCCACTAAGCATTATCTAAGTACTCTTACGGTGAGAGAAAACATAGTGAAGAAATCTTCAATAATCAGGCAACTGGATACACCTTCCAAGGTTGAGTTGAACAAATGGGAGCTGCTATGTGTAAAAACCTGACTGTCATAATGCAGGATCGTGTTCATAGACGCATCCTGGACTTCTCTCGGAGAGGTGAGGATGTAACCAAGACTGACTAAAGCCAGGAAGACGATAGTCTAAGCGAAAACTTAAATAATGAAATGGTCTGTATTTATGGACCAACGGTACCTATTAAAACTGACGAGCTTGCATGAAAATATTGATTAATATGGATGAAGCAAAAGACGTAAGTCATTACAAGTGAAAATGTTGTATCTACCTGTTCCTTGACATTATTATTTATGTATGTTTACTAAAGGTATTTACAATCATTACGGCCGCTGGTACTGCGAAGTAATGTAACCCGTGATTTGAACTGCTGAGACAAAGCCTCCAGATTTCCGATTGAGATTGTGTTGCCACGACTGGTACCATTGTGATCAATACCCATGACTGATACTCGAGTAATGCATGAAATTAAAATTATATTAATTGTCAATAATATGTGCTAAAAGTTAGGAAGAAGTATTATTTTGGGATCTTAGAACCTAATTATAACTAAGCCATAATCAAATTTGCGCACTAGTAATTCTATCAACTTTGAACACTGTCTGTATTACTATACAAAGGTATTACTATACATTTTACTGCTAGAAATTACACGCTATTCTAGATTCTGTATTGTCTTACTAAATATTATTTAACCATCCGTCCATTAAATTACGCGATGCAATGTGAAATTGTTCGCGAGTGCTGCTTGTGTAAATATTGTTAGACATGTAACATTTCATTTGGAAATAAAGTTAAAGTTATGAAACATGAGAACACTGGAAATTAAGTCGTTCTTGTAATATTTGCCATTTAAAAGATGCTTTAATGGGTGAAAAAAAGTATTTTTTATGAGAAAATGTCATGCTTCTGATTCGGATATTCTCAAAATAAATGAATTTACACTAACTCAATGTTAGCCTCGAAGTAAGTTCTACGATACGATACGATACTATATTTCAAAATAAACACATATATAGATAAACATTCAAGACCCAGGCCTATTAGAAAAAGTTATTTTCTCATCATGCCCTGGCCGGGATTCGAACCCGGGATCACAGACCCCCGATGTCAGAGACAAGCGTACTACCGCTGCGCCACAGTGGCCGTCATTAAATTAATACTTTCCTTTTTATGTAACTAATTATGTGTTTTAACTAAATGTAATAAATAATCATCAAACTTATTATATAAATGCAAATGTTGGTAAGGATGAGTGGATGTTTGTTTGTTTGGTACTCTATGACGCCAACACTGCTGAACACTTTTCCGTAATATAGCTTTGATATTGTATTTTTATAACAAATTGGCCTTGCTAGATTGGAATAAAAATGAAAAACAACAAATTTTTTTTATTTGATAAACCGAGTCTGAAACTAACAAGAATCACAAATCTCTGCGCTCGTATCGCTAACAAATTCCCCGCTTTTATAAAACGTATGATTCAATTCCCTTTAGAAATAAAATGTGTAACGTATTTGTTCTACAAACATCGAATACGATTGAAATGTAATAATGTCACCAAATGTAAAGTCAGTTGGTTGCCATGAACTTTGCGCAAGGGCGGGCGGCAGGCGAGACAGTCGCGCTGCCGCCCGCCCAGTGTCGCGCGGACCGCCTTATGGTACTCGCGTGTATGACGTCATCACTTTTGCAAAGTCGAAAATATTGTCGACTGTAGTTACAGAGTGAGTGATCCGAGTGTTGTAAAGTTAGGCGAGAAAAGAAATATCTTGTCTTTATTATCACTTTAACTAGTTTATTCGTGAGTTTGCAATAGGGTTATTTTTATTCCGAACGGTTACTTAGCTTTTTTTACGAGTTACGTTCTCATTAGTTTAATAACCACGATGGTAGTTTCTGCATTAAAATAGATTGCTTTAGTCTTACAAATACCTTTTAGATAATATAGCTCATCTTATCCATTTTTTTATATATTTGCTAAAATATGTTATTTCTCTATTTGTTTGTCATAATAAAAATTATAATATAAAAACAATAAGAATAAGAGCAAGTGCGATAGGTATATGTTCATCAATATATAATTTGCTACTGTAACGATATTTTAATTAGAAAGTTATTAAACTTTCAACTTATTTCACTTATTTACGTATAAAACCCCTTGGGGTGTGCTGTCGATCGAAGTTCCTCTAAGGGGTGACTAGCCTCACACCATAGTTAATTACCAAACTACGAGTATATAAAAAGTATAGAAGAGAGTTTTTATATTATTTAGTTCAGAATATAAATACTCTTAACGATAATAAAAAATTACAAGTTTTCTTTTATTTTCATTAGCAGTTCAATCACCTTCATAAAAATTACCATTCTTCTCAACTACACAGAGACCACTTTTTTACTATTGATTGAACAACAGAACTCTATTGTCAAAACACATTAACTCTATGAGCAATTTTACTCTCTAAATCAGATTCCTGCTTTTTTATGGCCTATAAATGTTCAATGTCTACAAAATCTGAATAAGTTATAGGAAAATACGCAATTTTGTATGATCTATATATAGAACGACTTTGCTTTCACTCGCTTTTTCAAATTGTTTGCGACGGGAATGTTTTCCCAAAACAATGCGAATTGTCCATTCGTGATTTTCAGTGGCTTTTTTTGTCAAACAGCTTATCACGTAAATTCATTGCGGGGATTGGGTATTGCAATTGTTGTTTTATATTATTTTCACACATTATCACATATGTGATCAAAATCACGTTCTTTTTTTAGGGGAGTAGTCAGAGACTACATCTTCCCAACGCTTCGATCCCTGCATACTTTTCTTTTTTTATCCACATTAATTTTTCATATGATTTATATCTTTAAGTAGCTATAATAATTGCTTAACTTTACAACACGACGTGATTTAAGCGTTAATCAAACTATATCTGTATATATGGAACTTAAACACGAAACAGTTGGATTTGCTCATCAGTTCATAACTTTATTTCACTAACAACTACCTACACTTAAAAAAGGTTTCAATACAAGGTGAGTGAATTTAAAATTTTATAAATATTTTTTTAAGACGAAATAAGTAGCAAATCTAAAGGTAAATCTAACCCAGTATAGAAAGCATATGCATTGTAGAAAACAAAGAAGTATGGCATAAGTTGCTAGTTACTGTTATACGATTCAATACTGAGCTATTGAATGAAAAATGGCTAGAAATGTATATTTTTTCTTCCTGGTTATAGTCAAGTTTTTGCACAAAGCGACACCTAACCCTAATATTAATGCTATACACGCGAATATCTTTATGTACTTAAAAAAATACACAAGTAAGCTGCATAGTAATTTCTCTTGTGGCAGAAGTTCCTAGCCTTTATTTATAAGTAAATAAGATCTGGTAATTGGCGCAAACAAATCGGTCATCGTCACCAAAGCTCGGCCGTGCCTTCGGTTGCTTGTCAAGACTCTAGAGGCGTGGGAAAACAAACAAGCATTGGTCTCGTTAACGGACTCTTGTCCAACAATTCTGACCGCTGGCTACTACGATTGTCCCCAACTAAAACACAGAATTATCAACCTTACCTCTATAAGATACAGAATCGTCATAAGTACTCTTATGAATACGTTCTCGTACGGCTTCCTGTGATATTTGTTTGGGCCTAAAATCTAACAGGGTTGTATTAAAGCGACGAAAACAAAGGGAAATGTATGTGTTTAGGGCACTCTGCCAAGGACTGCGTGGTAAATAATTCTTAACAAAACTAACAATTAGCTAACATGACTTTTATATGTAAATAATTATACCTTACATATATATAACATTACCTACTACCTAACTATCCTAAAAGTTGTTTAAATAAAATTAGAAATTTTTTGACACACTAATTTGTTAAAGCTTGGCTTGGGGATTAAAGAATTTAGTTGTGTACGTTCATAGTGTGACTAAGAATTATTTAAGACAGTATTCAAAACATAAATTCCTATTCATGTTCTTGAATCTTTTCTTTATTTAAATGGCTTTGCTAACGCTTTCACGCCTGAATTGTTAGACAAATGAATTTTAGCTAAGAGATAGTTTGGTCTTAATAAGGTATACATAGACAATAATTATCCGTTAAAATGTGAACCACAATACCACACAAATAGAAAAAATAATATACTCCAATATAGCAAATGCTACTAAAATTTATATAAATTTAACATGCACTGTAAGTGTATAATCTTATGTAAGATCGAATGAGAATTTAATATTCATTTATAACATGAAGAATATTAAAATCTCATTCTATTTTAATGACTCCAACGCCTGTCCATTTCCGTTCTGTAACAGTTTCCTTCCAGGGCCGTAAGCGCAGCCCCTTACGTAAAGCTTATTACGAGAGCTTGTACGATTATCTATGCATGAGTTTTTATTTGTGAGGACTAAAGTTACAATACGAAACCGGTTTCCCGGTTTCAACCCGATTCGAAAGACAACTTTTGTTCCTTTTTAGTTCACTGACTGATCTAATCTAAGGCTGAGGCCATTGTGGACAGCGATTTTTAACACAGCTTTGCTTGTTATACATACAATAAATGTACATAATAAAATTAGAGTAATAAAATCAACGAGCTAGGATGAGTTTTTTATTTTATTCAAATACCTCATAATGCAAAATAAACTTAAAAAAATATAAATAATGAAATCTACCGTCATTCCCTTCAAACAGTCATGAATTATAATTTTGACACTAAACAAATGATATGGATGAAAGAAAAACCAACAATATTTTCACAGCGGATCATGGATTCTTGATCAGAAAATTGCTATTCTGGATCTTATAACCATGTGTGTTGTATTTAAAATGATATATCTGTTTACTTGTTTAATCTTATTTTATCGCTGCACCACTGAATATAGTCAAAGTCTAAAATCACTCTTGTCCTGACTTCTGAGAGTGAAGGAGACAAGAAAATTGTTTTCTTGCTCGTTGCGTGGTGGACCGAAGATGGCCGAAGTAAAGCCGAAGCGCCTGCGCCGGTTGTATCGTTACTACAAGTTGCGTATTATTCTATGACGTGTTTTCATTGATATTTTTCTAACTATATTGTAGATTTTGTCGTGAATTTGTGAACGTGATACATTTACGTATGGTTTTATACATTACAATAATGTATGCATCGTGATGTAATATAGCCGTGTTAGTGTTTATTTTAGTCAATTGAATGAACAGAGAGGGTACTGTGTATATTTTACATTGTAAATTTAGTTCTTTTTTTTTCGAGTTTATTCAGAGTTTCGTCATTTAGTTCTTGTAAATCTAAAAGTTAAGGTTCTTTGTTGGAACCGGTCTACATAATTGAAAGTGGGTGACTGTCAGATCCAACTCGGTAGGAATAAGTTGCCGCAACTGAGAGAACGTTGCACGACTCGCGGTAACATTGAACGTGAAGGTAAGGCCAATTAACTTAATTTTATAAAAGCATACGTATTGGAATTAAGAAGCTTACCGACGTGACGTTAGCACGTGATGTAAAACTGTAAAGAATATTGGCATACTTACAAGAAAAAAGGAGTAACATTAGTAGGTATCAAACACAATTAAATAATATTCATGCGATGCATGTACATGCCTATAAGGAAATATGGAAACAGGACATGAATATGCAAACAATGATGATTTAAATGTTCCTCAAAAATTATGCATTAATTTAAGTAATTATCTAGAACTGTGTGCACCAAGCTCTGACGATCAACGAAATCTGTACTTACTCGTATTTTTTTTTTTTTTTTCAAAAAGGTGCTTTCTATTATTCACCTTTATACAATAACTTTTGCATTTGGATACACTTATGGAGTCTAATTATAATATATAACGTACTTTTTTAAGTATTGTGCCTGGCAAAACATAGTTCATTAAATTACATAGTATGCTAATAAAGGGCAGAAGATATTTTTATTACTTAAAGTGCTATAAAATGACGTTCTTAAACATCTCTAGTTCTTTCAAGAAGAATGTATGGATCACTACGTTTGGGTAACAAATTGGTGTAGGTATGTAGGTCACCAAATGATTGAATTTAACGAGTCTCAATGTCATTTCTAATGTTTCTGGGAGGCCGCAGAAGTGTCGCAGTCGAATATTCAATTGGGTTATAGCCAGGCTTCCTTACAATCTTTATCTAATTCACCCAATTTTTCAAAATAAGTAGGTGGACTTCACGTTTTTTTTCTTTATTATGACATATATTTTAGAAAAAAAATGATAATAAAAATATACCTACTTAAATTACATACATACATATGATCACGTCTATATCCCTAGCGGGGTAGACAGACTTAAATTACATTTCATTAAATTAGCGACTGTTTGTGTTTTATATGAAGCAGGTTAAGTCACTGATTTTACAGAAAATTCTTATTTAATATTGCATGAAATACGTTTTTCATAAAAATAATTCTTCGTTTATTCTCCTTCATTTAGGATACATATTTGAAAATTGGACCTACAAACGCCATGTTGTTCCCTTTTATGCTTTGTTTTACCTCGTTGTTAATGGGGATGTTGTTTATGAAATATACCTACGCGTTATTATATTACGCACATTACATCAAATTGAACGAAACGAAATTAGATTGTCGGTACGAAAACATGAAAATTACTAATATTGTAGACTAAAATCATATTTTCTATCAATATAAACAACAATAATCTTAATTTTAACGAAACTTTGAATAACTTCTTCAAATATTTTTGTATTTAGAAAATAGTGCACATACATAAGTTATGAGCATAATTTTAAAATAGTTTAAATGTTTAGAAATGAACAGATAAACACACGGCTAGTTGAAACTTAATAACAACGTAAAAAACAAGCGATGATCAAGAATTCATCGTCATCAATTCATCAGAAATGATTTATCAATCGATTGATATCAATTCGAACAATTGCGGTTAATAGGTCGCATTGAAGCGACGTTGCTTGACCGACAATCGTACAACAAAGTCGATCAACAATGATACCAATTCGATTAGTAAACCTTATTCTAACCACTTTTAGTGTTTTTCATAAAGAAAATCTTATATTTAACTGATCTTATACTTTGCCAGTGATGTTATAAGTTTTTTAGTCATAAATACTAACTATTCCGAGCAGACTTTCGTAACTATAGGTTTTTCGACGACACAACTACTAAATTGTTTAAGAAGTAAGAATAATCTAAATAAAACACATCTTAATTTATAATTTGTAAGTTGAAGCTCTATCTTTTGGCCATACCTAAAAGGTTAACTACGATTAAACGCATAGCAAAGACCAGCTAAGAATATGACGTCACGCTACTAAAACTAAGTTTTGTTTATAAATGAAAACCTTCATAAATCAGTGAAAATGAAATAAGGTTGTGTTAATTAGTTTTAAAGAAAAAGATAAATAATGTAGGTTAGGTTAAAACTATACTTAGCCAATTGCTCAAATACTCGAACCGTTTCCTCCCATACAATCACATCCATCGCTCAATAAAATCGCATTGGAACATTCTTTTAAATGGTGTCATTAGCACTAGTCAATAAACGTTATGCAGCTAATTCACGCTTGGTAAAACACAGTTTTATGAAGTTGCGCAAATCGATACAAGACGCTTATTGAAACAAATTATCCATTTGAGATTTTATAACGAAGCAGTGTCGATGGCAGCTTGATGTTACAGGCGTGCTTGTCTATGATAGAGCATTAAATTGAAGGTCAGTATCAGTATGAAATAAGTTTATACCTCTGTAAAAAATCTAATTAAAAATGAAAATAATTAAATTTTTCTCATAAGGACACCCACAAATTTATACGGGCCTAGAGACTACAGAATTAAAAAAATTATGTTTGTTTATGGATGCAAATTTATATTTTACCTCAAAGCTTACGTTGGAGCAAGGCATGTGATGACATTCAAGTTTTTATATCTTACGTAAGAATTGCATCATAAGCAAGATATAATACAGAGAAAGTGGGCTCCATTACCATAATACAAATAAAGAGTCTATCTGTTTGCATACAGCGTCTATTGTCATAATAACTAGCTCCAAGTCAGCTTTCTCATGGCATCAACAAAATATTCAAAGTTCAATAAATATCACGTTTGTCAGATTTAGTTTAGTATATAAATTATTTAAAAAAAAATACGAAAAAGATCGTCGAACTTACTTTAAAAAGATACTATTAAATTAAACATAATTTTACGTCATATCATATTTAATTATGATAACGAGATATTATTATATAATTTACGATCCTACTGTGTATTTTAAATCTATTTAGCTCTACTATGCCACCCGCCGCGCCTGTGGCAATGACCGCGACAAGTCTGTGATATTTCGGTTCGGGTACCCTCATTAAATAACATTATTAGCATTGCTTTACCAAATTATTTTATCCTCCCACGCTTCAAAAGGATAACGCACACTGTTTTAACCACAATCTGATTATATTTTGACTTGTCTATCAATGTTTGATAAACTGAAACATGCAGACAATTCAGTGTGCCTATATTATTATGAGTCGAAAAACTCTATATTATTAAAAATGAAATATATTCTCTGTTAAACAAAAATTTTTACTAAAGCTTCGGTATTTAAGTATGTAAGTACCCAACTCGTTTCGAGTCAATGTTATGTAATAGATCATTGATTGTTTGATCTGAAACCAGTCGTTTGACTGACCTCGGTTCAAGTCTCCTACATAGGAGGCAATAATGTCAATACACCATAGCCAGAGCTTAATTTGCTTACAATAGCTAGTAATAAAATCGGGTTCAATCATTGTTCACGTGACATCTACGAGACACCGCGTCTCCTTGGTCTTAAAATTTGCTGTGAACAAAAAAGCGTAGTCTGTTGGTTGGCCATCAATTGGTGTGTCGAGTAGAACAATGGAGTGGATCGCGTGACACGACTCTCCTTAAGAAAATAGCACTTGGATTATCGTGGGCGTAGCGAAACGTGACCGCCGTGCACTTAATTTGCAACCAAAAAATGTTCATGTTGAATTTTGTGCACATTTTGTATTCTAATCCGAACATAGTAGGAATATACTTAACATGCCATTATCTTTACTGCCTATCGCTGTTAGGAGTTAAAGCATTCAAATAATAAATTAAATAATACAGCCCAAGTTGTATTTCAGGGCCGTAAGATAAATCTTGATGAAATATTTGGTACGTTAGGACAAGCACAACTGTTTTGTTTTGATGATTAATGTGTAGTTTCATACCATAAAAAGAATCATATCCTGTATCTTTTAGTTTCATAGTTACCAGTAACAAGAAAATAAAGGAGATCTTAAAGATAAACAAAACCGAAAAGAAGTTTACGGCTACAATAGTTTTAGAGTGTAATGTCACGATTGCCGCCAACAAGAGAAAACTAGATACACTTTTTAGTTAAATATGAAAGGCTAGACTGGTGCTAGCTAGAGGCGTCTCCAGGCGGCCGGCGGGGATGTCGTTTAGAGGAAGTGGTCTCATCCAATTAAGAGTAGCCCGCTGGATTGCTTCCAGCGTTTTTGTTGCTTTTGTAATTGTCTCCCGCAGTTTTTCCTTTTGCAATTGCTACATCGAGAACGCCTATATACTTCTCTTATAGTAATTTAGCGACGCGAAATATTGAACAACAGCTTACAATTTTGTCACTACATTTTTTTTATTTACTCTCACTTTTGCTTGTACCTTATGTACCCTTAAAGTTCAGGACCTGGGGTCAACATCAGAATATCCATCTTAGTGATCCCGAGTCTATTATGACATGAACTTGACTTTAATAGATGGTGTTTAGATAATCATTTGATATTAACTAACAGTACTCCTTAAAGCTGAGTTGTGGGAATAGTGTACTCAGTACCCGGCCTAAGAGTATGCAAATTAAGCTTCAGAGAAGCGATGCGGCGTCGCTTCGAGGTGATCCGCTGGCAGCATCCGATTACCCGCCGATGTGTGCGAAGCCTACTTCGTGTACGCAAACACTACATACTAAATCTTGCCACAACGATATAAGAGATTATCTAGAGACTATACTCGATCCTGTTTTAAAACAGAAGTGATTGCAACTTATAAATGAAAATTTATTCAAGATGCAAATGATTATAAACTACTTACTACTACCCATAGTAGTTTGGATAGAACATGTATGCCTTAATGAGTTACCTGATAACATAAAAATAAGAAGTTATTTTTTTTAATAACTCTATATTTGTTTCATTAATAAAGTAATGTACATAAACCATACATTGTAATTTGTTAAATTGATCGTTCTCTAAAAGATGGACCGCCTGAAGTGATAGCAATCAATAAAATTACAATCAGTATATTAATATTCACAATCAAATAACCAATCAAATTTCCAGCCATGAACGAAATTACATCGAACAGGAACTGGTCGGAAGGACTGCCACGGCTTGACAAAACCGTTCTGTAACTAATCGTGATACGATATAGTTTCTTGTCCATATTGTTGCATTTTGCTCTATCAGTCTCGAGCTCAATTCAGATCGTGACATTGTTTCAGCTATTAAATCGTTCATAAACCGCTATTCCTGGAATATCGTTCGCCTTATGTTGACAGTCATCTATATACATCTTCAGTGAAGGTGGCATGTTTTGTACGATGCAATTTTCAGCTTCAGTTATTTACGTCTCATCAGTTCTACATTCATTCATGTTTTTTTAATGTAGACAATGTGCATTCGTCCACGATTTAGATTTAAGGGATCTATATTTGCAAATTGACGTCCGATGAAAATGCTACAGTGTAGTTTCTTCCGCCGTTTCTTCTTCACATGCGCTTTGGAAGCGGTAGTAGTTATAATTAGATTTAAGTTATGTGACGTCAATAAGTGATACCTTGTATCCAATTTTGAAAATAAATCTATTCTATTCTATTCATGCTTATATACCAGAGGCGATCCTGATGAAACATCTATAAGTATGTCGTCCGGAGCTCGAACGATTATAGCCGATAGATTCTCATTTCTTTTACCGTAAAATTGCTGTAAAAGTCTTTATCTTGAGCCGGCGCTGAGAGTAAATCATTTTGAGGAGATACTCAAGCCGAAGTACTACGCCGGGCGGGAATAAGAACGAATTTATACTAGCCGACAGACACCGTTAAGCCCAGCGCGGTCGTGCCAAATCTGTTAAACTGGTTGGATGAAAAGGGACTGTTAGCATTGCATCCAACTATTTACATTAACAAATTAAGCATCGGTTTAACAAATTCGATGCATGATTATGGGAATATCGTTATCTATCTTATGTCTTCAATAAAGCTCAAAATTAAAAATTCTATAGATTTACAGTTTTCGTTTGTGGTGATGCTTTTACTGTAACTTGCTCCAAATGTTATGAACTATGAAATTGCCAAATTTATTTTTAACTCAATATTAATAAAGCTAATAAATTGTGTGTGTGGTTCCCGGCACCAATACAAAAAAGGATAGGTCCACTCCATCTCTTTCCCATGGATGTCGTAAAAGGCGACTAAGGGATAGGCTTAAAAACTTGAGTTTCTTCTTTTAGGCGATGGGCTGGCAACCTGTCGCTATTTGAATCTCAATTCTATCATTAAACCAAATAGCTGTGGCCATTCAGTCTTTTCAGGACTGTTGGCTCTGTCCGCAAGGGATATAGACGTGACCATACGTATATGCTAATAAATTGAAATTTTAGTTACCCCGACATCAATGACTATATTAGGTAATAATATGTATATTATTTACATGTGTACAACCGTACATATGCGTACGAGCGGACAACGACGCATACATATTGTATGGCTTGTTCAATGCTATTGTTTTGAAACGAATTACTATCCAGACCATAAAATTAAATACTCATTCGTAGGCTGCAGGAGTTTCACGGCTGATTTGGATGCGTGCGAGGATGTACGCTCGCCGCCGAACCAGCGCCGCCGCGGTGCGCATGCCAATGTGCGATTATATTTAGAGTCCACTGCAATTATATCGAGTACTGGTGTACAAGCAGAAACTGTGTCAGGGCAGAGTGGCGTGGCAGCAACACTAGCCCGAACACCTAGTTATTTAGCCGTTAGAACGCTTATCAGTACAATCGCGGGACAAAGCGGCCGAGCGACTGTCACATACATTAACGTGGATTTATGACAAAACGCTTTTGCGAATAATGTGATCCATTTCAATTTTCTTCAGGAATGCAGCAATTTCTTGGGCGGTATGATTTATTTACATTATAAGCGAGGCCGTGATTGTACGAAAAAGAACAACTGCTTAGGATAAATATTTTTTTGTAATTCCAAATTAATTGAAAATTATAAATATATATTTATTGCCGCAAATTATTATATCTATTCAAACAAACATGTAAAAATATAATTTAAATATACTGCAATTTTTTTTCAAACGCAAATCATGAAAACTAAACGCAATATACATAGAGCTGTCACACTGGAGTATAATTAAACATTGTTCGCCGGAGATAACACCGCCTAGCCTATATAAATTAGGCCCCCGACTACAGTAACGGAATAATGAATAGGGATTAGCTAAAATGCTCCCAGACTAATCGCGGTTCCGATCTATTTCAGGCCCACTGATTGTTGGTAAATGGAGTTTGATACGCTTTTAGTATGTTTATCAATATCGATTTAAATTTTAATGTTTCCATACAGCTTACCCAGTCGAATGACAAACGCTTTCAATCCGATACACTCGATTGCTCGGCCAGTCAAATGATTATAAGTTTAATTTTGATTTCATAATGTTGGTAGGTTTAACACGAATCGAGTACTAAACGTTGTTTTTAAAGTTGACAGGTTTGCATCCTGCGTCCATTGACGCTACAATAACAAATACTAAAAACTTTTAATATTAAGGGGGGGTCTCCATACAATAAACGCGTTTTTTTCGTATATTTTGCTCAATATTTATAACGGCAACAGGTAGACGCAAAAATTTTTCAAAGAATAAAATTTTGTATTATATATAACCTTTTAAAATAAATAATAAAATAACAATAAAGTAATTAATAAAGGTACAACATACGTAATTTAAATATTGTTGTAACGTAAATATAAGAAATAAATATTAAACTAACAAACGTAATGATAGTACAGAGCCACACTTAATCGGATGTTTTTTACACTTGACAAGCATTTACCTTTTTTAACCGTTTACATGAGTGAAAAATGCAATATACTTACTTATAATGTCATTGAACTACTAGCTTTGCCTTAGAAATATTGTCCTAGTGCAGACGTAGAAACATTAGGGAGTTGCTGGCAAGCGGCCATTTGTAAACATCGCTTTGTAGCGGAAACCAGCCATTCTTAACGACTGCAACTTAGCATTTAAACGTTCTAAATCATTCATCTAGGTATACGCGTGGAGTTGTCAAACAAACAATAAAAAAAAGTTATAGCAGCAGTATAGTTTATCTATGACATTTGTTTGTTTTCTACTTCGATCAAGTATTTAATTAGTATAGTAGTATCAATTCTTAATTACAACATAGAGATTTTTTTGTATGCATAACCAAACCACATTAAAAAACAAATCATACTTCTTATTCATATGTTGGACCGTTATGTGAATGACGTCGGACGAAAACAATAGACAACGTATTACGAGTACAAAGTATACTAATATTTTCACATATAAATACGTACACCATATCTTTATCCCTTACGGGTAGACATATCCAAAAACCTCGAATAGACCCCATTCAGTTGGATATGTTCAAATATTTAAATATCTAATAAATTTTATTATGATAAACAGATCAATTAAGTTAAAAATAAGTTAATGAATTTCAGAAATCGCGGAGGATATTGTGCAGCCTTAACCAAGTATTATTTAGCTATATCCTAAGAAGAAGTAAATAAATAAATAAATCTATACTAATATTATAAAGCTGAAGAGTTTGTTTGTTTGTTTGAACGCGATAATCTCAGGAACTACTGGTTCGATTTAATCTATACCTACTAATATTATAAACCTGAAGAGTTTGTTTGTTTGAACGCGATAATCTCAGGAACTGGTTCGATTAAAAAAATTCTTTATAGATATTTATCGACCATTTATCGAGGAAGGCTTTAGGCTATAAAACATCACGTTGCTACTATTAGGAGCGAAGAAATAATGGAAAATGTGAAAAAAACGGGGAAAATTATTCATCCTTGAAGGCTTCCGTTGCGTGCGCTGCAAAAACGATTCAAGATAGGTACCAAAAACATATGTATGAAAGAATTATTCCTCTTGAAATAGGTAATCTAAAAAAATGTCCACGACAGTATATGTCTGTCTTTTAAGATTACTACTAGAACCGTTCTTATGGTAATCAAAATTTATAAAGGTGAGGAGGCTGTTCGCAAAAATAAATGATGCCCAAAATTACTATTCCACGCGGACGGAGTCGCGGGAACAGCTTGTAAATATATACAGGACAAATTACACATATTGAGTCAGCCTGGAAGTAAGTTCGAGACTTGTGTTACGAGATACTAACTCAACGATACATACATACATATGGTCACGTCTATATCCCTTGCGGGGTAGACTTCAGCTATTTGGCTTAATGATAGAATTGAGATTCAAATAGAGACAGGTTGCTAGCCCATCGCCTCAAATAGAATACCAAGTTTGTAAGCCTATCCCTAACTCAACGATACTATATTTTATAAAAAATACTTATATAGATAAACATCCAAGACCCAGGCCAATCAGAAAAAGTTATTTTCTCAACATGCCCTGACCGGGATTCGAACCCGGGACCTCCGGTGTCACAGACAAGCGTACTACCGCTCCGCCACAGAGGCCGACTAGAAGAAATTAAAGTAAGTTTTTTAAACTTTTTATAAGAGTTTACTTGCAAAAGTTTTTGATTTTTTCTTTTATTTCAAATCAGAATATCTTCTGTAGAATGCCTATTTATTAGTCTCTTAAATATCTATTTTATAAGTTAATGATTGTTACATTTGCCGTTGGTCCAAATATAAAAATAAAATAAATATATTCCCTTTATCTTTTCCAATACTCCTAATTATTTGTGTTAAATATAATAATTTATCAAGCACAAAGGTATAAACAAGCAATATATATTCTCTTGGTCTACAAAAATTCACAGAGGTTGTTTTTTTTTTGGAAAGTTGCGAAAAGGCTGTGTATGATTAAGTTATCACATTATGATACACAACAATACCATAAAAGCTTGTTATAAAGATATCATATCTACTATTTGGATAATGCAATTACAACAATTTGGATCACATCCCATCTCCATTGCCACCGAACCGAGCCATCTAACGCCAACAACAGACCATCATGTAAATACTAACAGCTTTGAAGCTCAGGCGGGCTTTATGTCCATGCGTGGAACAAAGCCAAGCAATAAAACTTCATGTTTAATACAACCAGTCTGCAACATGCGCAGGGTATGGGTTTTCAGACAAAACTCTGAAGAAACTGTGTATTATTCCGTTACTTTATTGCAGACGGCAGAGTCGACAAACATGCGTTTTCACATACAGGGGATATTACAGAAATCGCTCATTCGCTCACGTTGTTCATGTAAAACTTTATTATCCATACAAATATAACCTCGACAAAAGACACAGTCGAACTATGGATAAGGAAAAATGTTTTTAATTTAAATATTCATTATTTGATTTAATAAACGGCCGAAGGATGGGAAGCAGTCGGTCGACCAGACGTAGACTATTATTGTTTCAGTTAACGAGACCATTGTTCCAAGGGTAGGTTAGGAGAGGTGTCATCCCAGCCACATTGTCTGTCCACCAAGTGTTTTTATATCATCCGAGCTATTGTTGTGAGAGATTTGATTTAATTTTTTTAGCACTTTATGACCTCATGTTTGCCACTGTCTCTTTAAAAAGTATGATACACTGCATACTAAAAACATCCCAAGTAATATTATAAATGCGAAAGGAAGTTTATTTTGTTTGTTCGTTACCTCTTCACGCGTTTTCATCTAAATCAATCTACAGAAAATTGTGTATAAAGACGGACGTAAAGTTAGTTATACAATTTACCCAAACCGTCTTGGTAAAGCTTACTCATACCAACAACTTCACGATTAGAGAGAAAATGCTTCTATAACAGACCATGGGCTATTTACATTCCGAGTAGAGAAAGTAAACTGCTTGTTGTATACCTCTATAATATAAAGCATACCTTATGATTCTGTAATGGGACTACCAGAGAGGAAGCGGTACAATAGAAACAAATCCTAATATGGATCGTATTATCATAATGGATGGAAGTTCGGCAGGTAATGTGATTGAATAATACTGTGTATCAAATATATGGGCATGTCGTGACTGCAGAGCTCAGATCACAGGACGGCTGTAGTTGGATTTCCATACATTAAAGTAGCCTTTTTTTAATTCCATGCATTGAAATGTGATGAAGCACACCCAGTGGAGAAAATAAAAAAAACCTAATGACGGCTAGCTACAATACAACGTATAGTCCTTCACGCCTAATATTTCAAATTTACCCAGCATTCTTTATTCCACAATATTAAGTATAAATTGAATAATGAAAATTTATGACACCATCAAGTTTCTAAAAGATCTGAAACGTGTGTTCAGTACAATTTAATAAAGGTTCGCTTTATAGATGCAAAATCATTGTATACCCATCAGTTTTTAAAGCAATTAATCAATGTTTAGCCTTAAAATGACGGACTTGATTGTATGACTTTAATTAAAAATTTTATAGTAAAACCAGGTTTTGAAATAAAATATCTCTAAACGACATTGGCTTTTTATGATGTTCGAAAAAGCGTGGAGAATGAAATCTGTTTGCTGATCTTGTCAACCATCTACTTATAGTACTTATAATTTTATTGAAGCCTTTTATAACCTTGATCTTTCGTGAAAACACAATAGAGTCATGACCGAGTGGTTTCTAAAAGGAATCGAAAGTAGCTTTTGTAGCATTAAAAACTCAATGGAACTATTTTGACAATTACTTACCATTAAGAAAGTTACCTACCTAGGTTTCTATCATTTGAAAGCATTCACAATAAATGTTACACAGCTTCTTAACCTATAGGTTTAAGCCCGTTTTAGTAGACTGTTCAAGAAAACTTTGTTTCTACTCCACTTTCAATGTCGGAACGAAACCCAGTTTGGTCTTTTACTTGATTCATTTTTTATTTAAGTGGTCATCTATTTTTTACCCAATCCAGGCTCATGGTCATAAAGGTACATCGCGGGCTGCTCTCCAAACAGGTGAGGATGCAACCGTGACTACCGCCTGGAACAAGAAGAAAAATCTATTTTTTATCGCACTTATAAGACGTTCATCGTTAATTACGATGAGTATACATATTTATTATTTTTAGGCATATGTAAACTTTGATAAAGTACCTACATCGTGTAAAGATACGTAGAAAATATTACTGACAATCAGGCCGCAATCACTGACGCCACACATTACATACAAAATGCGGCTAAAACGTGATTGTCTACTTTCTGTTCGCCAGCACATAAATTATTTATGTGTTACTGAAGGTATGGTTCCGAACGTCCAAACGAACTAGATACAGACTCAAATAGAAATGTTAAATTAAAAATGAACTAAGGTGTTCAGAGTTATTTGACCAAGGAATTAACCATGACCTAAACATCGTAATCTCCTACATATACATCTTTTTTCGTTTGAACTTTTATTAAAATATAGGAAAAATTTAAGAACATTATACATCTTATGTCATTCTTACAAAAAACTCTAACGTTCAAATAATGTTATAACTTGAAAGTAGAAGAAGATAACACGATGAAGTGTTACAAACCACACAATATTCCGTTTGAACTATAACTAAATTATAATTTGATATTGGCAATCGATTAGTGTCAAGAAAGGCCTCTACTGGTGTCAGTTTGCGTTAAGATCAATTCATTTCAGACAAATCGAAACCATTTCATAATATTGATGACAAAAAATTATATTTCGACACGATTTCTACAGCATTACGTTAAAAACATTCATATTTTGCAAATCTATTTGAATAATGTATGTTGATTTATACATATTTCTTTTAATTAGGAATCAAGTTAATCAATCAGTTTTGTATAATAAATTTAATATGATTTCATCGTTTTAATTTGTTGTGTAGGTCATAAGGACACAAAAGGTCATGGAGCATCGCGTAATAAGGATCATAAAAACTCGTTTTCCTGTAGATCACATCAATGCACGTATACACATTGAAGAGGTTCTTAATATCTCGACGAGTACAGTTATAGGCATGTTGATAGATTAATTAAAAAGGTAAGATGATACAAGGTTATTTTATTACAGCCTCAATGCCTGAGGTATATGACGGGCATGATATACTTCTTATATTCCATATATTTTTTTTCAATACTAATTATTTGACACATCAAAAGTTTTTGCAAGGTCGGTTTTAAGATTTAGTTCTTAGTTACTCATAAACGCTAAAAACACATAAGTAAAAATACACACATAACTTTTACTTATAGTTAGTTATTTATTAGTTGGCAAATTAGTTAAATACTGCACTAATTGAATTGAACTATAAATAAAGCTGATTTGTTGGTGTGTTCTTACCTTAAAAACGTAATACATATGTACATATACAACTAATCTCAGCGTGTCACGATCACAATTATTGTAATTAGACAAGTCTATAAAAAACCAAGCGCTTGACTAACCAGTCTTCATTGGCATAACAAAATTTATGTATCCTGCCTGTCCTACCAGCCACAGAACCAAATATATCTATATCGAGTCGCATCATTAGGGTAAATACACAAAGCGAATTGGCTTTTTCCAAAAAAATATTCTAGTCTAGTTATATCCAAGAAGTATATTCTATACAAAAATCTATATCTACATATAATAAATAGTAACAGACCAATGTCTGTATTTGAAATATATTGCCAAAAATATAATGGATCTATTTAAGATCAAAGAAAATTGCGGACAACCGCTAGTAGATAATAGGATGTTCAGAAGATAACATGTGACCTTTTTAAAACTATATTCTCTGTTGCCTGATTTATGTAGGTATTCAGAGTGAAATACCTATTACACTTCACACAACTTCTACCCCATTTCTTTCAGTTATTATACCTCCATCACATCTCAACTATTCATAATGCAAATTTACTTTTTCTTTTACTTGAGAATATATTTATATTAATACAAGTTTTAAAAAAGTCTAAAAATATAAAAATTGCTCATAACTACGAGTATATTTGGGATTATTTACTATGCATAAAAAGTTTCTGAATAAAGTTAATGCTAGAGTTCCTCCGATGTGTACTGTGGATTGACGTACTGAAACTAAAGGCGCTACAAACCAGACAAACTGGAGAAAGAAATGTCGTAAAGCGGACCCCGGGTCCAGAAGTATAGTGGCACGGGTTTCCCGTTTTTGTCTTCCTCTACAGAAGGACTACTGCAATCTTTATAATTTTTGCGACGTGGAGGCGTGCAGTCTGTTGTATCAAGGCTAACTCAACAATTAGTCAAACATTGAACAGTGCACAATTATAAATATAAAAATGACTTCATTGATTATTGATGGTGAATAATAAATTTTCTCCTATATAAAAATGCACTGAAATCTGTTTCACAAAAAAAGCATATTTACATTAATAGAAAATGTAACTTATAATCTTTTTACTACAAAAGGCTATTGCATGAAACATCTTAAAGGCATTATTACAACGGATTTTTATAAACAATTTTCAGACTTACAGTTATATTACAAACGCACGCACTATATACATGCAGACTACTGAAAAATAGATATCTTATCTCATTCACAAGGAGAAACTGAAATCTTCAAGGAAACAATTTAATAAGGTAAAGAGTATTCTAGATTGTAGTTAATTTCTGGAATAATACAAAGGCAAACCTACAGTCTGAGGTCTTCTTAGTGGTATGGAAACCGGTTTACTTTTGATCATGTCCTGTAAGCTGTTTTGCGTGACCAAATAACCGACAGACATACAATAATAAACGAGGTACCAGCCCACTAGATAAAGATTTAGCGAATTAAGTTCTTATGTTTCATTGCACTGTGCAACGGACGAGATCATATCACATTAGTAGGTAGGTACAAAGCAGTTATAAAACGGCTTACGTTACATTTGCTTTGTGCAGAAAAAATACTTGCTAGGTATAGATAAAATTTTCTCCATATATACAATATTTATTTTTAAATTAAAATTGATCTTTTGTTGTGCAGCCCAATCGTGACAGAATATTCAATAATCTTAACGTAAGATAAAGAAATGTACGCCTAAATGCTTTCAACTTTCAATTGCTTCCACTTAAAAGCTATAAATCTGATAACACTTCCATCATGCGTTAGTAAAGCATACATGGTCGTTCAGATATATTCCCCACGGGCGTAACACATTATACACAACACAATCCTAATGTAACGGGTTCTACGAGTATCGAAGTGTGGAATGCACCTCTATGATGCAACGCACCTGCGTGTGCGCCGCCAAGCCGTCTTCCAACCTCAATTAATCTCACATGAGGAATTCACTAAAGATTTACTCAGATAATACATCTACTGTAAAGGTCACGTCACAAATTCCTAATAAAATAATTTATAAATTGGCAAGTAGGTATTTATTTTAACCAACACGAGTGCTTACGAAACTGGTGTTGAGACAAAAGGCTATTAATACGTTTAATTACTAAGTGTAATCCGGTAATCAAAGCCATCTTAAGTAAAGGTGGCTACTAAACGCGCAACTAGTTTTATCGATACCAAGTGATTTAGTGGTGCGTGCCCGCGCGCTAACAACAGCGCCGTTCCCTTCACTATAAAATCACCGGTGACCGCATTTAGATGAAATACTTAGTTAATAACCAGTGTAATCGACTGAGGTCTCGCACAGGGGTCACTGGTCTAAAACTCATTTTATACGGTTGAAATATGAATTTAATGGACGTACAACGTAAAAAATGAAGGGAATGTCGTAACAACGACGAGTCAAATTACAAGTTCAAAATTTACAATTCTTATAATAAAAACATATTATATATTTTTGAACAGACCAGCATTGAAGCAAGAAAAGTTGTTTATTTGTTTATAATCGTTCGCCGCGAAGATAGACCACGCGAACACTTTTTTTTTTAACATAATTGTTAATATCTCAAAAACGACTTAACGTTTAACGGCAGTTCCTACATACTTACCTTATTTCATAAAAATCGGACCTACGGTTCGAAAGATATCGCGTTACAAAAACATATTAAAAATGTATCTTCGCCCCAAGTTGATTGGTAAAAAATAAACTAAAAAATTATTGGCCTGATTTTGCTAACAAAATTAACGCTGCCAAGTAATAAATTTGTCTGGAAATTTCCCATTATATTAAGTTCAATTAAATCATTGAAATGGAATAGTATTAACGGCTAGCAGAATTATTTTAATTATCTTTATATTTTTTCTACTATAAAAGCACACCTGGGAATCCATTAAATTCTTGCATAAATAACTTCTTCTGCTACTCAAGGTAGTTATGAGTAAAGAGCACGGATGTTAAATAAAAACGGATGTTAAGTTAAATAAAAAATTACATAATTTTACCTAGCTCATATAATAAACCTATTGAGTAGTATCAAGTCTTCTTAGTTAAAATGTAAGGATTCAGACTATAACTTGCTTTCCAGAATTGTCATTCAGTGCTCGCGTCGTCGCTTCAGTCAGCGAATTAAGTCCTTCATCTTTATGCATCTGTCCAATCCTTATAAACAAAGAAGGTACTGCTTAGCTTATATCGTAGGTCTGCCAAATCTCACGTCTCCAAACACGCATTGATCTTTAAAGAAGATATAAAGTTTAATCATTAAATAGGTGTGAAGTGAAGCATGGAATAGTATATGAATTCTTCATCGCTTTTATAAAACTTCGAAATCTTTACACAAAAAGAAATCGACTTCATTATTTCTAACTTTCCTTGACTCCATAATTAATTCAGAAAATTTAATTGGAAACTAGGTCGGTAAGTTTAATATTGAAAGTTGGCGAATCCGCGTTCACCTCATCTAGAGTCGATTCGACATTCGGCTGGAGATGTAAAACAGGCATTAAACTTAATTGCTGCGAATAAAAGTTGCCGGGACTGTGGCCAGGCCTGGCTCGAGTAATTACAGTTCTACTGGCTTTGAATGTTAATCGTTTGTGTGACGCTATGTGCGCCGCACTCCGCTAAGCACATACTCGTTTTCTCTAATGTAAGCTCCTTAATTTTATTATATTTCTTAGCGATGTTAGTAACAAACCCTTTGCTTGTGTGAAAATATCAACCGTCCTAGAATTGATACTTTAAGTATTTAAATTTTGTTGTAATAGACATTCAATCATGGCTTGAAGCAAAAAAAAAATGGCTATAGTGGTAGATGTATAACCACGTTTCGCGATTATGATGTGCATCAATATGAATAGAGAAATACAAAAAGAACAAAATGAAAACAGATTGCGTGACTTCACACAATGAATTTCAACAAATAAATAGTATTGTTAAAGCTATTTTATTTTATTGTTTTTACCATTAAGAACGAATCATAAAATATACGTATTTAAGACTTTAAAGTATACAACAAAACACGAATATCTCTATTTCCTTTTCTTCCATGACAGTTGCGTAACGAACAATTTACCATAGCAACAAAAGTGCATATAGAAGTTCTCACCAAATGCAATATGCAACGGGGTTCATTAGAGCTTCCTTTCCCGGCAGGTGCAAATGACGCGAGTATCCACGTTTGCGATTGGCTGAACGATGCGCAAGCGCTGATTTACTGCAGCCGCTTCGCGGACCCATACATCTGCCTCCCGCCGTTACTATCGTCGGAAGTCGTTGCTTAGATGATTACTAAAAAGGAAGATGTGAAATAAGATATCAGTGTAGTCATCTTTCGAATAACACCTTTTCATAAATTCTACGTAAAATGTTTCCCATATCGGTTTTACTGTCTATTATATGTATTATAAAGGTTCAACAATCTTTAACTTGATTTATGTGAATTTCTTCTCTCCTTTTCTCATTTTATAACCTAGTCTCACTGATATTTAAATAACCGGGACTCTACCCCGAAAGACGTGGGTATCTTTAAATTTGTATGTATCCGCATAGCGACATAGTGGCCGCGGCCCGCTGCGTGACATGACAGCGGGACGGGCAACGCGACGGCGGGACAGTGCCAGGCACGGCCGCGGTACGGAGCCAGTCACGCGATGTCAGACAGAAACGAATATTGCACTGAAAAATTCCGCGATTATTATGAAAATTGCGAGCGCCTTTGGGAAGTATTTTTTGTCTGTATTGCTTGAGGAATACTTAGTTGGTATTCGAAACGTAAAATTTTATAAAAAGCAAATATTATTTTTTTCTTTATCAAGAAACCAAATAGAACTTATATAATTGGCATGCGGTATTTGAGTAAAAAATCCAATTGAGGTCTTCAATCATGGCAGAAGGATTTTAACAAAGGCAACTCATTTTTATGAAAGAGAAAAATATTGTCAACAACCTTTTTTGTTCAGCCTTAATAACACGGCGATGAAGCTGCTACACTAACTAGGATCCCAGGTCAGAAGGTCAATTATCTCGAAGAATATAGTTCAGACTAAACAGTGATGTGTAATTTATTAGCGTCTTTTCCGGCAGGACTCTTTTGTCACACATCATACGTAAGGGGATTCTTCCGTTATATGTCTGCTACAAATATACATAATGCATATTTACCTTTACCAGTTGATGTAGAGTTGTAGGTAGTAAACCCCTAATCAAAGCATCGTTAACGCCTACAATGTCAAAAAGTTTTTAATTTAACCTATATGTATTGCTCATTCAATAGTATAAGATTAAATAGCATACGACTTTGCTGGGGCTTATTCATAGCAATCCAGCCAACAAAAATCAAAGAGATTAAATTCCTTTAAAATTCATTGCCAGTAGACACAATATTTAAAGTTATCTACGTTTTCAATAACTAATCTTTCTTTTAAGCAGTATAGCATTATGGAGCTCATTCTAAAGGCTAGCATATTTTAAAGTAGGTATATCTAGACGCATCAATAGATTGCCTTAACATTGAAATGCTTGGTTTGGCCCCATGACGAGCGATGCTCACATTTTATCCTTAGAGCCCACATCTCTATGATTAATGTTAATTACACCTCAATTTTCCTACGGATAGCGATCAAGACTACCATTAGACTATCTCTCGCGGCGATCATTACTCGTACCTTATTTTCGAATGTGAGACTGACATGTATTTTCTGATAAGAACAGATGAAATAACGCTATCACTAATTGCTCCCATCTTCTGCATACCCTACTGAGACATTTGCTCCTCACGATATTCATTTTCCCTATTATGGTAAAAATACAAATAGTGTTTTTTATTCTCATCTAGGTATCACAGTTACTGCTTCTCTTGAACTCGCCGACTCCCAATATAAATCAGTTAGGTAATCCTTAGATTACAATCTCTCTCAATTTTGAGGTTTCCTAAGTTATCAATCTGGCTCGATTTGTATTGCGTTTTCGATAACAATAGTCGATTATAATTATCTGAAACCACTGATGTAATATGAATTTCATCTGACCCAGCTTTGGTTCACCGCTCCGCTCGTCACAATCAAATGGCGACTTTTTCTCCATTTCCATTGACCGTTAAATTGGATTAAGGCGCTGTATCGAAACTTTACCTTCGATTCCGATTTTTCACTTATTGATTCTTTTTTAAAATAATTTGTTCGACATTTTAGACAATTTTATTTTTAACAATTTTTTTTAGTTAGGAAATGGTCATTTTACATGCGTATTCTTCACATGAAATTTTCGCAATCACATTTTCAGCAGCTGGCTACAAAGTGAGAGAGTACAAAATTTCCGATTCACGTTGGGATTTATTAACATCGTTTTTCGGTCACTTCCAACTACATCTACAGAAAAAAGCGATATGGTCTTCCTATACTTTGTGGGACACAACCGTACCGTTTATCTCATTTCAATATAAAATGTATAAGAGAGTAAACATAAAATATTTGATTGCACATCGTATTATTGACGTCATTTCCTGCGGACAAGATCCAATCGATTTGTTATTCACCAACCGGCTGCAAATGGTGTTATTCATCAGAATAATTAATATGGTGATGTGGTCAGTGGTCACGACTATTGTTCTGACTTATTAAGCAATTGATTGCATAAGTGGGAGTCACTTTGACCCTGCGACTACTCTTGGCGCCCACATAGCCTATAAAACTAACAGCTAATTACGAAATTAATTATCTAAACAGATCTCGTTAATTAATGCATTAATTCTACTAAGTAAAGCAGTAAATTGTTTAACCATATCGTGCCTAAACGATTTTGACCATTTTAAGATTGAATTTTTCTACAAAACCGCATTATTCGTTTTAATAAAGATCATTTATTTTAAGAAAGGAATAGGTACTTCCATAATGGTTTCATAATAGCTGATTTTTTTTCTTTTAAATGTCAAAAATCTAGAACCACGAAGTTGATTCGGCATGGCGTTTACTTTCGATACGCTTGTCTCATCAGTTTGTCAATAAGGCCGCACGCGCAGTACTTATTTCTATTGCTACAACTACGTTATTATTTTTACTAAGCTGTAAAGTGTCACAAATCTCCTCTAGTAAAAAACTACAGGTTGTAGATACTTCTGCCTGACCAGTATTTTATTTTATTTACAGATTGATTTCTAAGCTCACTGACAAGGTGAAAGACATACATGAATACATGTAATGGGTAAGTAATCTTATTGTTGGAAAAAGTGGTAAAGATTATTATTCAAACATAAAGTTACGACATGATTATAGAAGTATGCTTTGCGTTATTCTAGGCAACTAAAATTCTCTATTTCCAAAAGAAGCAAACTGAAAAAGACAAACTGAGAAATTTGAGAACTATTTTGGAAAAGCATTCAATGAAACTATGTTATTCCACATTTATAACGTTTTTATTCCACTGAATTATTTTCTCTCTTCCCACGAAATTTTCCAAATAAAATGGAATGGAATCGATTGTCTATTTGTTCTCAAACTTAATTTTGAGAACAAATAGACAAATTCTAATAATACTAGAGGAGCCCAAAGCCAAGGGTCCTCAAACAGCGGCTCACGCCAAAACCAACATTACCTTGTTTATAATTCATTCGGACAGCTCTCCAAGACTCCACAAAGACGTCTCGAGCAATTATAAACTTTAATTCAAATCTAAAGAACACCAATTTTATTTCCCGATTAAAATATCAATTGGCTTACAAAGGCTTATTGGGTGGCATTATTTAGGCAAAAGTAATTCTTATTTAATCCGTTTCAAAAATACTTTCAAGTTTTGAAAATAGACAAATTTAGATATTAATAGGTACTTCATCGAAACTTGATTTCTTTGCTAATGAGGAGGGTGAGGAGGTGAAGTGAGGTTCTGATGAGGAGACTCTTAAAAACTTAGTTACTACTTAAAACCCTTTTCATCTAAATATCGTGAAGTTACTTTAAGAAAAGTCAGTAAGTAGGTATCTAAATATAGATTTACACAAATGAAATCAATATTAATAAGGCCTGAAAGCGGGTGTAACGCCCTTCAAAACTTTAGATAAGACCATAACTTCAAAGTAATGCCCAAACATTTTAAAGTTTCTTAGAATTAGAGCATCAACAATTTCGTTAGATTTTCTTTCAATAAAAGATGTTAAGGAATACAAAAGTTTAACATAACTCAAATCATGTTATAAGAATTGTTATCGTTATAATATAGCCAATGCTTTTTATTTATAGTGTCACAGAGATTAAGTAATATTTTAAGGACTAAAAGAACGATTAGCTGTCATTGATTCAGGAGAGGACGTAACCGGATCAATCGCCATCACAAGTGTGCGCAGTAACAGAACTCGTATAGTAAATATGACGATAGTGTTTTGTTTCATGAGTGGGAAGAGAAATGGGCAAAAGACTTTTACTTTGTTCTTATATGTTAACTGATATTGTCTTTACTAATAGAGATTAGCAAATATATGTTTGATATAGTACCAACTTTCACCCAAACCACCGGCTTAAAACTTATCTCGATACGGGATTAATAAGTTCACAAGTCAGCGAAGTGACAGTACAAATACGATGCGCGTGTGTTGTCTCACGGCTGTCCCGAAGAGATAAAAGAGTCTATTAATGAACTAACGAGAAGCCGACGTGTGTTGAGTTTGTATTATGTCTTGTGAGGATAATGTCAGCTTACCTTGTTTGAACTTGTTTAATGGTAACTCATTATATTGAAATATAAACACAGTTGATATTTTAACTTAATAAAAGTTATAAAATGTAATCTTATCTCGTTCAAGTAATCATTTTAAGACACAGGATCTTTCATTCTGTACAATTATTAGCCGTAAATTTTATTAACTCTTCTGGCTTATAATTTTAATTTAACTATCTATTTTATAATTAACAAAATATTTTATACGTAATTAACAAGTAGGTACTAAAAATTATTCGTGATAGATTGTGTTAGATTGAACACGGGTCACGCAAATCGTGCTGGCTACTTAAGATTGATTGACGCATGTTCAATAGCATTGCAGCAAGTAAATAATTATCTAAGAGTCCCACGTGCACCTCTATAAATCATGGTAAATACTGAGGTAAAGCTATGTGTGTTTTTTTTAATGTGTAAGAAATATTATTGGCTCATTCAGTCGAGACAGACAGAAATGTTAACCTTCATTTAAAGCTGTTACTTACTTGCTGATCGTTAACTATGAAATCCTCAACCTGCGAACTAACCCAAAAAGACAGAAGGTCAGTCAAATATGAATGAGCTCATTTCTACACTGTCAGTGTTTTGTAAAAGTACTAGTATAAGACGGGAATGAAGAGAACGCGCGTTCAAGGCGAGCCGCTGACATCACGGCCCAGGAAAATGATACCTTCGTTTAAGATTTATTGCCAGATACTTGCAGTGACAGACTGGGTGGCGGCCATTGAATTGAATTTCTGATAAGTAATTTAACTTGGGAAACATTGTGCTAAAAATTGCCAATACAAGACATTGACATTAATACGAGTTTATTTATTAACATATTTTCCGAGCCATTTTCCACACAAGGCAGACCAAGCCTTGCTGCCGGATACAATAGAAGGAGTTTACATTTATATTACAGTTACTGATTTATTTCCAACTACAGCCACATTACCATAAAGTTGCCATTTGTATATCAAAAGGTGAAGATTCATAAATTGAAATATAAAATCTGAATACTAAAATATAGTTCAGTAATTGCGAAATCGTGTCGTGGATAGGAAACTTTGCCGAGTGAGAAATCAAAAGTGGAGGTCGCGACGAAATGTCGGAATTAGCATTTGTATTGTTGTTCGCCCCTCGGTCGAAGAAACGCTAAACGTACAACCTCCATGAATTTTTATTCACATGACCGGCAGAATGTTTTAATCTTGCCTCATAAAATATGTAACAGCAAAGCCTAGCTCACACATTAAAACCTCCAGCGAGGAAATTAAATTAGAGTATTTCAGCTCCCCACGAAGTCAGCCATGTAAGTGATGTGGGTTGAAAGTGCTAATATTTGTAAATTAAAAATACATTCCATCAAAACCACAATCAAAACTGTCTTCCTACTTATTAAGACTGACAGAGGTCGCAAATTTATAGGAAAGTTATTTTAACACACGTAAGTAAAATCTTTATAATACACAAAAATACGCTTTATTTTTATATATAATGTACCAATTAATTGAGCGTTTTGGTGTGCTGATAGGTACAGTTAGTTTTAATATAGAATTACCTTGGTACATAACAAGAATGTTTATTGACCACCATTAGAGTGATTAAAATTTTTCCACACATTTATAATACACAACATTCATGAAAACGTCGTTTTCCTATTTCAATGGCGATAAATGGTTATAATCAACAAAGAATATGTAACAAATTATCGGAATTTGTGCTATGAATATACAATTGTTTTTCGTCGAATTCCGTGAACCCACGTGCACGTCCATCATTACACTACTCTAGACGGTGTACAAAAATAACGGGCTCGATTAACGTATGGGAGGTTAATGGAAACATGTTGGCATTTAACGCTATTTTAATTAAATCGGATTTATGAACGCAGCATTTCGATTTATCGCCGCACACCCAGCACCTTGAAATTGCTAACATTGTTTTATGACGTCGATATGAGAATAATTGTTATCAATGAACAGTTAATCCTAGATTAACAGTCACAAAATCGGTACAAATAATAGCAAATTTTAATACGTTTTGCTTGACGTATGAATAGTAGTAGAATGTGGAAAACATTGTAATGGCTCGATGATTGATGGTTCAATAGGGATAAGACTACAGCTGAAATACTGCCTCTCGTTTCCAATGCGTACTGGCATTGAAAACCGGCGTTTAGCTGACTCCTTCGTATGAGACGTTGAAACCTTATTAATTTATTTGCTAAAAAGGGTTTGTTTATGAATCAAATGCCTATTCGGGCAGTAAGACTTGATTTGTTTTCATATAGCAACTAGGTAGGTACTATAAATATTAATGAGTTTCCTTGAATTAATAATAGTAATAAAAATTCATCCCGTGCAAGGTCCTTCATGAAAATATTACCGCTTTCTCTTTGAACGTTTGGTACTTGCAGTGCTTGTATTCTGTAGTTTCACAATACCTACATGCACAGTCAAAATTTGATTACTTGAATATGCAAGGAACTGCCCACCATATCAAAGTTTTCTATGCGCGTCAATGTTTGCGTACACACAAAGCGAAGTATTACTTTTTTAAATCTGAAAAAACCATAGAGAAGCTACCAAGGTTATGTACCTTTAATTACTGGATGGTTCACAAGTTCTCTAACTATTATAATTGCTGGCGCGTGCTCGGCGCAGCTGCCATGCGAGTGCACCTGCATAGACTTATTGAACACTAGCCTGACCTTTCCTTATAAGCAACTGCATTTGACATTGCACTATTGAGAACAGCTGGTGCATTTTAATAAGGCGAATGCAGATGCGTCGTCTCTTAGGTATTTCATTAACCAATAGCCTTCGCTGGTGATGGACTAGCAGTATGTTAGATAATGATAAAGAATAGATGTTTTTCTTTTATATTTATCATAGCACCAAGTTCCGCATGAAATTGCCACTGCGCCTAAGAAGGTCAATTAAAATCCCCTAGTCAAAGCCTAGAAGCATCAAGTATAGTTTACAAATCACTTTTCCATAGAAGAGATATATATATATTATTTTCATACTTAGTACTTTCTTTCCAGAATTTTCCTATACTGCGTAATTTCCTCGTCATAAAATATCACAAAGGTTGTGTGAGCTCTGGCGCCTGATTGACGCCAGACGTCACTAGCAACAATTTCCCTTATAGGTATAAAAGTTGATATTAAGTTTTTCTCTTAGATAAGAATAAATAATCTTAAATAAGAAATGGACCTCTCCATCTAGTTCCCTTAGATGTCGTAAAAGGCAACTAATGGATAAGCTTACAAACTTGAGATTCTTCTTCTGTCACTACTTGCGTCTCAGTTCTATTATTGAGCCAAACAGCTGAACGTGGCTTACCACTCTTTTCATGACAGTTGGCTCTGTCTAACCCGCAAGGAATATAGACGTGATAATATGTATGCATGTATGTTTTGTACATTCTGTTGTAAATAGCACATCTCATAGCGGATAAACATAATATTTCCATATTACGCCTGTTAAGAGCCGGCTCCCGCAAATAATATTTGCACTTGACCCGCTTAGAGTCTACACAAACACTTCAACTACATAGGTATACGCTTTGCTCAGTGTGTGGTATTGATACCGATGAGAAGATTGAAATCTTCAATCTCAATCTTCTCATTATACAAAAATGTTCAAATATGTGGAAATAGTTAGCGTTAAGTTTGAAATCTTCTACCCAAACATACAAAAGAGGACACTGACTAACTGATTTATTTTTTACTGATTAACTGACATACAGCGCAAACCGCTGGGTTTAGAAGTTGGTAAATTCTGTAGTAATTAATGAAACTCTTACCTTTTTTAGTAATACAAAGTCTCAATTTCATTCCACCGCAAACCCGATATACAGTTTCAGCTGCTATCTTTCAACTTTTTAGTTTAAAATGAGTTTATATCAAAAGACATAAAGATCTGTTAAAAAAGAATAAAAATAAAAGACCTGTATGTATTTATTAAAATAACGATTGACATTTTTGCGTCAGAAAAAGAAAAAGATAAATAATAACTATAGAATTACAGTACAGCAATAACTTGCAGTTTATAAAAACATGTTTCTTGAACTAGAAGTTTTTAATGCATTTCTAACGGTGGCGACTGGCAATTATCCAACGCGCCCGGGGGCGGGCCCAGTGTTCGTGCGCCGGCGACGACCACCGTTACTCACCACTCGTCGTAATTAACCACAAGTCCACAACTCGATCGTTTACTCACTCGATACGGAAATCGAGAGCCAAGTCGGAAATATATCTGCTGGTGTTAGATCTTACTGGTGTTAGTCCCGGTTACGACCTTATCTGTTTGAAGCCTATGACCATGTGTTCGGAGTCGCAGGTTTTTGCAAGCCCTAACCTAACTCTACGTCTAACCTACGCGACCTCGCAGACGAACCTAATACATAGTTGGAACTTGTTTACAGGTCTGGTTTAAAGCTTTCTACTAGCCATAATACAAAACGAATTCATGATTCACTTTCACAGATCATCGAACAAAGCTTGAATAAATTCCATGTGATTGTAAAAAGATAAGCTTGTTCGTATTCGGAAATAGCCAAGCTAAAGTTGGCATTAACCGGTGTTGCTCGCTTAATTATCTTGCCTTATTTCTTTTTGTTAGCTTTAATCTCGGTTGCATCCTTACCAACCTGGAGAGGAGCCCGGGGTATGCCTTGGACCATGAATCCTGGATTGGGTAAGTCAGTTTTTTACACGAAGCGACTCCGGTCTGACCTCCGCAACCTTTGCAGGGGAACCTTACCAGTATTGTATCGATCATGGTTTCACATCCAGTTGCCTGAATGTGCAGGTTTCCTCACGATGTTTTTCCTCACGGTAAGAGCTTCAGTAAGTATTCAAACTAATGTACTTACATACATAACATTATGTACTACAGAACCTGTGCCCTATTTGCTACACGTATTTTAACCGGGCACCTTACCGATTCGATCTAAAATTAAGAAACTATTATTATTATATAAATAAGTATGTGTATATAATATATAAATATTATTGAAACACATACGAGTACTAATGTGCCAAATAGTTTTTATTTTCTTTATTTCATTAATAGACTAAGAATTCACTAATATTATATCTACCATACTAATTATCCCTACCATGAAATACTTTTACACGTATTCGTCTAGATTGGGCAGTAAATATTAACTTATTTAACTTACAATTTACCGATGCATTCGTAGATAGCAACACTGAATATAATCGTCAAGGGCGCCGAAAACGCGCTCACCGCATCCCGCCCGCCGCACCGCCGCCCAGCCACATTTAGAACGGTGCAACAAAACGGTTTTTCAGCGTTCGCATTCGCAATTGTTTTCACGATTTATAATTTTCTTACTTATTAACGCGTTGATAGTCGCGTAGGTAGATAATAAAAATGCGTGACGAACTTTGGGCTACTCTTCTGACGTGCGGACACAACCAGGATAAACGTCAGGATGATACGAGTAACCACATAATACCAATACTCTACATAAAACCAATACTTAAAAGTATTAAAGTTGAATACCCTTATGATACCCTCGTGGCGAGGAAAACTTCGTCAGAATATCTGCACATTCACGCAACTGAATGTGTGTAACCATGATTGATCCAATACGGGTTAGGTTCCCTTGCAATGGTTTCAGAGGTCAGATGGGAGTCACTTCGTTGTGGAAATCCAGTATCCATGGTTAAAGACATACCCCAGGCTCTTCTTCAGAGTAGTGAGGATGCAACCGAGACTAAATCCAGGAGGAAAAAGTAATTATAAAAAAACCATACCTACAAATTTTGTCAGCGGACAAAGGACTGGCAACATTTAACCCAAATCTACGTAGCTCAATTTAATGTGATGTAGATATCCTTAACCTAAATAACAAATCGAAAAAAAATAATTCATGGCACTTTTTATTTCCAATTTAAGTAACTTTAGTACAATTAAGAAAAAAATCTACACATTTTTACTCTACTTTGGTTAGTAATACAGGACATGTATAAAATATCACTTGTTAACCTTTGCATGTATGCTACATTATTGCAATATGTTTTTATAATTCGAAAAACTTATTAAAAAAAATTATGTCTTATCGAATGTAAAACATTCATTTGCATTTAAATACTTGTATAAAAAACGAGTGACTTAATATACGCTAAACATGGCCTTAGGTATTATGGCTGTATAGGCTCGTCTACCCCGTAAGGGATAAAGATGTGATTCTATTTAAATATGTTTAAGTAATTCACCTTGGACACGTGGAAAAACAATTTTGAGTACATTCAGAGCCAAAAGACTAAAATGCCACGTTCATTGCAAGCAAATTGCATGGTTGTAGAATCATAGAGTACAGAGTATACAAATTTCTATAAGGGGCATAAAGTTTTTAACTGTTAACAGTTAAGTAATGGAGACGTGCTGTGAACATAATAACTACTTATGAATCTATCGACTTGTCCTCAAGATGTGGCCTTTTATGTTTACCCCGAGAGTAAATATCCATTAGGACGGAGGAGTAACGGGCGGGAGACATTAGGCGCTCGAGGTCACATCATTAAAGCTTTTCTCCAAGAAAAGTGGGACTTTGTCCAATACTCTAGTTTAAGTATTTCTATTGGTTATATTATGGGACAATACAGATTTTGTAACACATAAAGTTGAGAACTAGATCTTCTGATTAGCCATTAGCGAAGTATGACTAACTGAATAATATCAAATGACTGGCACTATTTGGACTATAATTCGAAGTGGCACAATATTTTACCCACGCAAGCCTATAATCTTCGTAAGACGACGATCCTCAATAGCGACTATTCTATCTATAAATGGGGTAATTACCCCCGAATGGACACTTTCAGTTTTATCACCAACTAAGGAAGTGTCCTAACATTCCGGCCACTGTGCTTCGGTCCATAAATCTCAAAGCTCGACAGTGAAGCTGACTGTGCGCTTATTAAGCTATTTTTAGGCTGAAACACATTATTTCTTATTCCGCTGACACTAATTTGTGTTTTTAACAGGCCCTTAACATATGACGTCCAAATTTTAAGGCGATTTTTTTTGCTCTGTTTGATTTTTATTTAATACTAGCTGTGCCCGCGACTTCGTCTGCGTGGAATAGTTATATTGGGCATCCTTGACGCCCTCAAGGATGAATAATTTCCTCCGTTATTTTTTTCATTATTTCTTCGCTCCTAATAGTTGCAGCGTAATGTTATAGCCTAAAGCCTTCCTCGTAAATGGTCTATTCAACGCAAAAAGAATTTTTCAATTCGAACCAGAAGTTAGCGCGTTCAGACAAACAAACAAACTCTTCAGCTTTATAATATTAGTATAGATTTACGTTCTAGATATAAAACTCCTATTCATTCAATGCAAGTCTGATTCATACTATTATTAAGTACATTATCACTATAATCAACAATATTTAAAATGACATTTTTATGTGTGTACATTTTTATGAATGTACGTAAACATTCACACATGCACATTTAAATAATTAATTTATGAAATCTCAAGAAATAAATGTTAAATAACGTAATAATGTAGGGAATATTCACTGTTGTGTATATTCATGCTATGTCAAAGATATTATGTGCGCATTCGCCCATAATACACATATGAACCTCCTAAATGATGTCGAACCAGTCTACAATTCTCCTCAGGCTATTTCTCACCGTGACTCGTACCGTAACTGACAGGGCATCGAACGGAGTGAAAGTTCCCTGGACGACGAACGTAGTGTTAAACTGACTGAGTTAATTTTGGCCCTAGAAATAAAACAGACCTATTGCGGAGGATTACAGTTGAAAATCGAATGAGGTAGTTTAGTTTTAGACGTTTTCCGTGCATAGGGCCGTCTCGACGCCAACGCGCGGGCAACATGCGTCTGATTCCATTTTATTTGTGGCGCCCGCTCTATAAAAAGATCGACATAACGTTCGTCTGCCGCAGCGTCTCCTTCAGTATCTACATATATTTCACTACTCACTTAACTATTCATTTCCTTCAGCCAACCGTGAATATTTTAACATACATCGTAGACATTTTATTCAATCTAATGAGAAAAAAACTATTGGAATACAGAACTGATTCAGTTCTGCCTATGACTCACGATGACGCGATAGCCTTTTCCTCTCAATTCTGTTTCTTACAATAAATTAACTTTTTGTCACTAGGAAAAAATGTGTTCTATAAAAGTACGAATATAAATTGTTAAACCGATTTCTTGCAATCGATTTACGCTGGTTTGTTTATTAATCATTGATCCGTGGCATAAGGTATGACTAAGTATAAAATACATTTCAAAATTTGAATGAAATATTGATGGCGTAGGTACCTATGTTGTGCTACAGTGCTACAGTTATAAAAAATGGAGTCAAGACAAGACCAACCGAAGACCTGCGAACTAATTTCTCCGAATGCAGAACCTCCAAAACTCTTCATGTTACTTTTTTTTACATTAGAAAAATAATCTTAATTCTAACCGGAAGTATATATCCATGTTTCGAATTAATAGACTCGTAGTATATAACCTTAAGATTTCAAATGAGGATACTGTTGTTTTGAATCATTCACACGTTTCCTAGACATTTCTTACCATGGATACCGTAAGCCAAACCACAGGCAAGTCTGAGCAGCCTCCGTAACATTATCCTGATGGAAATGAGACCACAGTCGCCGCCTCTCGCCTAGAACACATACCTACCGCCTCCAAGTTTATTAGATATTACGTTTCAAATACGATAAGTTTATATTTGTTGTAATTCAAACAGAAACGAGTCAGTACCAATTTTGGTTACTGGTCTGGTCTAGCGGAAAAGAAAATGAGCCTTCTCTATTCCTCTTTGTAGGTAGGTAACAAAAACTATTGTTACAATATGGTTGTAAAATTAAGAATAAAGAATAAATATTTTATCATGATTTCATAAAGAAGCTATTTATTCAAAAGCTGCTTAATATTCGCCTCAGACATCGTTATAATTCTCAATTTTTATTCGAGTTACAAAGTTGAATAATCAAAGAACAAGTTGTAAAGGCTTAAAATATTCCCATCGGGTTGTCAATTTCGCCAATCTAATAAAAGTGTTATCGTATGCGTCGATCCATGAAACCCTTTATATGCTAAAGAGACTTCCGCCGGCGAAAATAATAATTTTGTCATGTTATTGCTTCGGCCGACGCTACATGTCGTGTTATAAATGCGACGCGTTTATATGAATCAATAATATATAGCTTTTATAGAACGAAACTAATAACTGTTTTATGAAGGAACATGTTCTTCTCGACAAATACTGTTACTTTGTATGAACATAGAAGTTTAAACATTTTTATGCATACGAGTATATTTTTGATGCATGGAACCTGTTTTTACTTGTCACTGTTGATTTAATTTAGTATCTGCTAATTGACTACATCACAAATACCATTAAAATGACGTGTTTATCTTGCTTACATACCCTCAAAATGTGTTCTTTTGTTTACTCTGTGCAATAAATACTTGAACAATTTACGCACAAATTAAAAGCGTTAAAATACCCGGTCACCTCATACTCTACAGTCTATATTGTAAGCGCAGAATGTATTGTAAGGCAGGGAATGAGACGGTTCGGACACGGCATGCATGCGGCGCCGTCTCGCCGTTGATGACTCAGTGGACTATACGTCGGGCTCCCCTTTCTAAACGCTGTTTACCCCGTAATTGGTGGTGTGCCCCCTGCTGATGCGGTGGATATTGATTAGTTGCAATTAAATAGAGACCCTTTTAAGCACGTTTCACATACTCAATGGGTAAATAAAAATGAGAGATTGAGAACTAACGACTTTTTTGTTTTTCGAATAAACAACTAAGCACAAAGATCAACTAGTATTCTAATAAATTCTTTGGTTAAACGATTGTTACAAGAACTTTTGAAAGCGTAAATGCATGAACGAACACATTAGAATAAGGTGGTATTATTACCGTTGAATCATAATCATAAATAATTCCACGTACTATAAACTCGTGGATGTGATTTTTTGTGTGATACAATGCATTTCATAAATAGGTACTTTACATATAAATTTATTCCATGAGGCCATTGATACCGTACCCCACTTTAGCAAATTTCAAGAACTCAATTCAGTAAACCAGAACCACCAGGCTAGAGAAAAATTCAAAAACATTTGCGACAAAACATATAATTTTCTAAAATAAAGAAAACAAAACTATACAATTACATACAGGTTAATAAAAGTCGTACCAACTCCTTTAACGTATTTTTAATTCCCATTACACAGTCATTTATTTAATATGTTTCTACTTTTAAAATACATAAAAAACGTATTCTAAAAAAATATCTGCCAAGCCGACACGGGTCAACTAGGATGATGAATATGTATGTAGCACCAGTCATTGTCAGGGGTACTTGCGTGATGTGCACCCTCTTTGCGCGCCCTCACGCTAGCGATTTCATTTATTTATACTCCTATAGATAACCAAAGGTGCGTCCTAAAATAAACTATGTAGAATCGATCGAAACTTTATTGATTCAAAAACAATGTGGTATGCGTATTGTTGAGGTGTATTAATTTCGAGTACATTCGAGCTACATTTACCTTACAAATAGGTGTTAAAATCAAATTGCTCATATGATACAAAATATTATTTTACCCTGGGATTTCTTCACCTCGAGTACATATTCTGCCACAAACCTTTATAGAAAATCATCCTTATACAGTATTTATTATGAAACACATAATTTCCGGACTGCACAATCGCAGTAAATGTGAATGAAATGTAGGTTCAACAATACGCCTGGTTATGTCATCCACTCTACGAGTACACTTCGTAGTTCGCGGAGAACGTGACTCCGTCGCCCATTTCTAATTCCTATGCAAATAGCGCAATCCAAACACCTCCACATTATAACCATACTCGTAACGTGTTTCGGGAACTTTAAGAATATTTGTCGCAAGTGCCTCTGTAACTTACGAAAAACCGTTTTCCCTTCCGTGATATTTCCTTGGAGATGCAAAGCAATTTTCTACAAGAGATAACCTTTTTAAACGAGTTTTCGCAATATTTGTTTCCAAGAATACATGGCGATGTTTGGTATCATAATAGTACCGTTATCTCCTAATTTTTGTTTGACTGTCAAAATATAATTTATTTCTGGATATTACATATACATATATCTTCTACGTTATAAAGCTAAACAAGATCTGAGATCTGATACGAGGCAAAAATAATAAAGTGCAGATAGACACTGGGCATCTGGTTTTATAAAATAGCTATCGTTTTATGTCTGAGAAGAATTTCACACAAGCCATTTAGACGGGTTTGCAGCTCGCTTGCAAACATTTCAAATGGTTAAATCAAGCTTTCAGAGAAGTACAAATAAAAATGTCCTGCTGAAACGGTTATAGTGAGGAATGGGCGGACACTAAACATGTTAGTGCCGCCATAAAGAATGTGTAACTACAGTTACATTGGACATTTCGTTTGTTCTACTGTATTTACAAATTATAGGCCTAGCATTATCGTGAAGCTGGTTTACTATTCCTGTTTGAAATACAAACCAGTTTTTATTGTAGTGTTTACTGTACCTAAATGGTACGTATCGTTTGAAAAGGTCTTCACTCATGTCTTTAACGTTTTTTTGTACCGTGCTAAACCTAACGACTGAATAATTACGTATACATTTGTGATAAAAAAAAATTACGAGCAATTTATGCGGCTTTGAATGGATTTCTGTCCTAATTTCCAAAGATAAAAAGCGAATATAAAATGTAGCTATGGTTATGATATGAAACTAAGGCATGATAACTATGTTTTTAATAAATGTGAAACTACAATTTACAATGAATGATATGTTTTTATGTACCCACAAAATTTCTGATTTCCACAATGATGTAAAAAGCTTTAAAAACAATAGATCGGAAAAACATTCATTTAAGATCAGTATTTAAAACACAGGCAAAAGAGAGATTAGCTGAATTAAGGTAGGTATCACACCGGGGCTCCCGACACCGCCGCGTCCCCGGAGGCTGTAAATCACGCATTTCATGGTTACGTCAACCGCAAACTGCTGTGCCGATGCTCAGGGAAAGTGATCTATTCTAATCCTAAATTCTATCTCGTTTGTCCGCATCGATGCCACTGAGCCGTTCTTTAGAGCAGAATTCAGAAATCGTTATATTCTTACAGTTACTGTTATGCTTTTAGACTCTATCGTAGTTTTAGGAAAACATTCTAGGTCTTGGCTTTAGGAATAGCATCGAATCAGTTTATAACATAGCCTCACAAATACTATTTTTTTTTATAATTGATGTAAAAACATCCTAATAAATTTTCGTCATCAGGTTGTTTTTGGTATTGTATCATCGTAACTTTATGTATTCCTTTTTTATACTTCTTCACAAGCAATCCCAAATTGCAAGGAACTGCATGCCAATATTTAAATCTACATTATTCAACACAGCCCATAGAAATGTGGATACTCCGGTAAATTAATGTTATTACTACACAGGAAATCGTAAATTATTAACTTTACTGACAATTAATATTCCTCTGTCGGCATACAACGTATATACATATATCTCGCATATACTTAAGTAATACTATTTGAATCTCAATTCATCATAAAGACAAACAGCTGAACGTGGCCAGTTATCAGTCTTTTTAATACTGTTGGCTCTGTCTACCCCGAAAGGAACATAGACGTGAGTATGTATGTAAGTACTTAAGTTAACCGACGAGCTTTCTTAAAAGTTATTAATGTGAATGAAGCGAAAGATCAGGTATGAAAGATGACTACATCTGTCTACCCCTCCGAGAATTAGGCGTGATTTTATGTATGTGTGTAATGTACTTACGAAAGTTATCAAGTCCCTTCAAAAGAATATTCTAGTACACACCTGTGAGCCCTGAATTTTCGGATGGTTGCCATAAAACATGGCCAGCCGGTCTGACGGGGGACGAACTCGGGCGTCCCTAGGTCCCCGAGGGCACAGCCCTTCTGAAATCTTGTATTATGTGCGTCACACATCACCGCCGACAACTTTACGGACTGGGTGCTGTTAGGCTATGATTTTGTTAGATCATGGATTAAAAATGGCAAATTTGACAAATATAAATTAATATAAAATTTATGATAAAGCAAAAAAATAACATTTTTGTTGACAAGGGGTCTTTTGGTTGGGGTACGGATTTGAACCTACATATAGGGTATAATTTATTTTGGAATCTGGAACAGCTGATGACGAAACATAACAGCTCAGATAAACTTTAGAAAAGACGAAAGTTGTTCAACCTGATGACCATTTTCTGTTAGCATATAAAAATCTAAGATCTGGATCACGTGATGCAGAACCATTACAGACCAGCTAAACTATCCGAAATATGGAAAAGACGTCTTAACAAAAGTTGTTCAACCTGATAAGCATTAAATAAATCGAATCGAATGTGATGTGGAAGCCAAAGGGACCAGCTACTCTGTAATATGTAAGAAAATTACGTCTTTGCAAAAGTTGTTCTACCTGATCATATATCGGTCTATTAGTTTTTGAGTTTATTCGTTACAAACAAAAATACGAATCTTTTTTTATCTTTTTAATATTAGTACGGATTATAAAATATTTGCTGTCAACTGTACGTACTCTGGGGCTACGCTGCCGTGAGAAGTTCGGGACATAAAGTAATTTTTTGTTAATCCAAATGTAATTCTCAATTTCATTTAATAACCTTAACCTTTTTATTTCCAATAACACGCAAACGTAGTTGCGGGAAACAGCCAGTATAAACTAAGATTTAAGCACGCAATCCACCTCTCATACATCATACCATTCTAGTACACCTGCCCTATATTATGTCATTAATTAAGTATATACATACATACATAAAATCACGCCTCTTTCCCGGAGGGGTAGGCAGAGACTACCTCTTTCCACTTGCCACGATCACGATATATTTCCTTTGCTTCATCCACATTCATAACTCTCTTCATGCAAGCTCGGCGGTTTCGGGTACTTTCGACCTGACCTGATTAAGTATATAATTAAAAGTAAAAGTATTTTATACAACTCATACATTCATTTTTATAATATATCTATTCAAAACTACTTCTATGTTTAACTACTATGGTACCTTTATATTTTATTTACATTGGTACAATCACAATTGCAATCAGCAGATAAATCTAGGATTGCGAATACCAAGTAGGCTGTATTCATTAGGGCATGTAAATTAATACGGTGGTAGCTCCGACTAGAGCCGTTTATTAAAATTAAACTCGCCCTGGCGTGGAACTAGGAAGATTAATGATCCCTTGAATACGGAGTTATGTAAAGAGCAAACGGAGTGGGGCCTCGCCATGTCCTGGCATCATTCCAAAATCACTTATCTCCCTTTATTTCGTTAACAGGAACTTGAAATGCTACGTATCCGTGCGGGTGTAACAATGATATATTAATACGTCTGAATAAACAAATCTGAAAATAAATAAGCTGTGAAGCAAATATTCCGTATAGCTACTTCTATATGACACTGTGTAGTATCGGCGTGTAGCGTAAGGTATACCTTCACGATAGGCTACGCGGCCTCAGGCTAAACTACTAAAAAGAAGCTTAAGCTGCTCTGCCACAGGTTCTCTTCAATTTTGTACACAATGTAGTGCAAAGATTAACAAAAACATAAGATTAGAGCAATCCTTTGATATATGGAACAAGTATACCACAGTATATAATACAGTATGCAAGAATTGCATCGAGGCAAACTTGGTGCAAACGCATGCGCAGTAGTGGATGATCGCCTTTATTACCTAAAACATGTGTCCTTGTTTTTCGCCATAAGCTTTGTTTGCTCAAAGACACCCTTCTCTGTTCCCTCCACCCATGGCCTCGCACATAACATCTGTCATGTTATTCATATTTGCGTTCAACAAACTTGTGTGATATTTTTATCCAGATCCAGACAGGTGACACAGCAATTTAGTTATGGAATATTTGAAAAATATAGTTCTTTTTACTCCTGACTTAAAGAAGGATGTAGGTAATGTTTGACGTGTCTATATTAATATGTCTGTATATCGCATCGAACCAACTAATCAAATCAACCTATTTTAATGCATTATTTATCGGGGATGAAAGTAATTTAATTTTACTCTTTTCAATAAAAACAAAAATATTAACAATACTTTTTCTTTCTTTCAGGAGTGAAGATCCCTTAATTGAAATTTGATATCGAATAGCTGCTACATATCCCTGTAGAGAAGAAAAATGTAAGTACCGAGCGAGACTGTAGGTGACAAACACAATTTAATACGAGCACCGAGTAACAATCACAAAACAAGCGAATCATCACACAAACAGAGCCATTTCACACGTTCTCTCTGGAGGCCGGATGAAGACAAGCAAAGGAAACATGTTTAACGTCGCCTGCAAAGTGCCCGAGACGTGCAATTCACAATACACTCGTTCAGAGAGTCGGTCGGAGTTCGCGAGTTCTAGTTATATCGCTCCCTGTGGAGCTGGCAAATAGGAAACAAGCAATAAAAATAGTTCCGGGCATCCGTCGGCCGGGACAAATTCCGACCAAAATTACGTGAGCAAATTAGACATTCCGGGACATAGCAGCTGGAATAATTGAGAACTCCCGCAGTTTGCCGATGTCGAACGTAACGTGCGATACATTGCGCGCTTCGCTAAGTCATCTGTACTGAATCACGAGGCATGGGCATACTCATTCATTCATAGCAACATTATTTCCCATTTGGACAATACAAAATCTCTGATATTTGAAATCTTGTAAATATGTAATAATTTTATACCAAGGGAGGAAAACTACGCAGCTACTACACGCTTTGCACTACATTTACCCTAAACCAAGTTTCCCTCTGTTGTGAGATAACTAAGTGACACTTTATTTTATATGACATCAAACATCTTCCAAGACCCAGGTCAATCAAATAAATATAATGACTATGATCAAAATGGCTTTTAAAACTTTAGTGTTGTCCTTTCACTTTCATTTACGAAACAAGCTGCTTAAACTTAAAGAAACTACAAATAAACAGCAATTAATACACCAGAATATGGTCACTCTCAGTTACCAATAAAGTTATTCAGCGTAGGAAGATATATTTGTCTTTGTTCAATAGTAAAAAAAATTATATATGATATGTTACTCCTAATAAATTTTTATCTTTGTCATGGCAACCTTCTGATAATTTACACACTACATTATATAGTCGTAATTAAGGCTATCATTTAAGGTAACAATTATTTGTAATAACCTATTTCACATTTGCCAGGTTATATCATGATATGATAGCATGATACAGAAAAAAATAACCGGTTAATTTTTTCTCAATTCACGACATGCACCTTAAGAAACTGGATTGTCTATTAATTATGGAGACCACTATTTTAATTTCGCTTAAGTTTAATTAATAAATAGGTATGGCACATATTTTGAAAATATGAAAGCTACATAATCTACATATTAATGCTTCATAAAATAATATTATACATATGCGCAATTATCTAAGTCTATCTGTTAATCAGTCATGCAGCCTCCTATTTTCCAAATTTTGGTTCTGACTGATATTTTAAAATATTAGGTATATTTCCCAAGTACTCTTTCCTTTTCTTGTTAAACCTATCCGTTGCATCATAATTCCAACTTTAGTCTTGAGTTACTCGTATCTATGCTACATAAACGCAGGACATGAAAGAGAGATGTCTTACTGTAATAAGTGTGACATTGTCTGCGTCAAATTACCGTGTTTTTTATTACTTTGTTATAAAAATGTAGTTATTTCATATCACGTAAAGAGCCTTCTCTTTGCCTACACTTATTCAATTCCATGATTTTCGTTTCGTTTATAAAGTCATCTAAAAACATTATCAGCGATGGCGCGTGACGTGTTTCTCGGTTGTTTTTTAATTATTTTCACGCGATATTTGTTATAATCTTGGCCAGCTGGGCTGAGACTGAGTACCGTAAACGTCGATAATTCCATAACGGTATCGGCACTAATTTGTTATTCAATCAGTGCAAAGTAAATAAGGAAATCCTCTGCGGTTGCATACTTTTCATAAGATTAAATATTTATTAATTTATTGTTCATTTCTACTTGATTACTAGCTTTACGATCGAGATATAATTAACTTATCGTACATATTTCATGTCTATTATCTTGGTTTTGTTATTAATTCAAAACATTTGCGCCGAGATTAACATCTGTATATCAAATCACAAACGAGATCTCGCTGTACTCACATGTGATACGGTGATTATCAATTAACAACTCGATATTTTTTGCGGCAATCATAAACTTTTTTAGTCTTGTCCTTCGGAAATCGTTTTATGTACGGTTGGAATAATGTTGAATAAATTATATTTAATGGTGAGTGGGATTGTTTTTATGTTGACGTCGGTCGTGGGGCGCTGGAGCGGTGCGCTTTTTTGTTCGTAATCAATTTTAGATTTGGAGTGGAGTCGTGACCTGGCCGCGTGAGCCTCACGGGCTTCCGCGCAATTTTGCTTCAATAGAACTAGTACCGATCCAATATATGCAAACTTATGCCTGCGGCTTTAATCTTTATACATGATAAAATATTGTTCAAGTGTAATGGCTCGAAATTTGAATGGAATTAAGAGACATTAATATATGAATTAGTCCTAAAATATTGATGAAAAATACTTATCTATTTGGTGCCGTGTAGTTTCCGGCACTTTAGAATAGAACCACGTCATATCTTTTCCATGAATATCGTTAAAGGCGCACTATTTAAATTTCAATTCCATTATTAAGCCATACAACTAAACATGGCCTTTCAGTCTTTTTAAGACAGTTATGGGTCATAGACGTGACTATTTGAATGTTTGTAATACTTTAGCATTGAGCGACAGAAAATAAGTTTCATTTTAATTTGTTTTTTTATTTTTCATGTGAAGAATACCTAGAAGCCAGTAACTACAAGTATTAAAGCACTCACACATCGCCGCTGATTAATTCAACTTATATTTGGGTATTTACCACATTATCACTTATAGCGTAAAATAAGCGTATGTAAAAATAAATAAAAACACATTAATACACTCCACTAAATAATAACCTGAATAAGTTAAAAGTGGCCTTGCGCAGCGTATAGTCGGAAGATGTATTGGGGCTTTAACGTTCCTTATTTGAAACGCTCAAAATCCGCGGGAAGATTCTTACGGAATATCCAGTCGAGTAAAGTCCGGGACAAATTGTCGGCATGGCTTTTGTGGACTGCGGAGGATCTGGGAGGATTGTTATTGATGTGCAGAACGCCGCCCGGCCGCCCATCTGATAGTTTTCATTATGGGCGATCATGCGTGCCGGATCCGACGCGACGTCCGCGGGAAAATCATGAGATATAACCATAACAGCCTTAACACGTACGAATTATTCTCAATCCCATCACGTTTTATATCTGCCCTATAGGTTTTTGTTGTGCTCGATTTCCTTATAATTTTAATATGTTTGAGAATCAAGTGCAAAAATTGACTGAAATGATTTTATCTTGCTACCACGAATACAAACAGTTCTCAAGCTTACCAAGGTAGTAAACGTGTTGTATACTTGACTTTATACAAGATAACTTGTATAAAGTCAAGTATACACACACCACCTTACACGCGAGCAATTCAAGTACTTATACACAGATGGTAGAAAGTGCAATATTTATAGCTCGCTTCAATTGTATAGCGCATTCAGGTTCGAAACATCTTAGCTCGTCAGTCCTTGTTCCATTCAGAAGTATCAACCGACTATGTAACCACGTCGCTCAAATTTGATTTGACTAAAACGTTGCTGTAGCCGCAGAAACGCATCGCTTATCACAACCAACCACAACTGAATACAAACCCTGCTTCTGCATAACGGTACATCAATAACTTCCGCATACTATGAAGCTTCAATCTATTTTACATACTTGTACAATAATTGCAAGAGACTGTTATAATATTATCACGTAATCAGTTACTGCACAACATAAGCAGTTTACTTCTTGAAAGCCTATTAGGTTAAATTAAACAAAAACGAGTAGGTAATTACCATTTTATTTTCAGATCGATCCCTCTTGTAGCTCTGCAGTTTTACGGTACTCAAAAGAGTTACAAATATACCTAATTTATATTTACAAATACGTTTTATTTGGTTTATTTTGTGTAGAATTTGTTTTTCAACATAGACATATTAAAATAAATCCAATAAGTAAAATTAATGTAAAGTATAGGCACTTATCTCGCATTAGCTTACATACATATATCAACTGAAAATTCTTCAGCTGCTAATAAGGATACAAGATTGAAATTCTATACGCACGAAGAGTATCAATTCACAATATACGAATATCTAACCAAACATTTCACGTTTTCTTACACAGAGATACGAGTAGAACAAAGGAATTGCAGCTATTGTATGATAAACTTAGCAAATGGTTCGGCAAAAGAGCAAATTATCGGAAACAATCGAGTGATGTATGCAGAGCAGTGATTCAGTTTCTGGCTGAGTCAGCGGCGCTAACTGATTTTCTGAGAATAGCAAACAACCTTGACAATAGTGGCAATCCAAACTCTATGTTCGATACCGCATCATCTGTTATAGGGAGATTTAAGATTTTTTTCTATTCATGAATCATAAAAGATTATAACAAATTGTTTAATGGTGATTAGTGATACAGTAGTAACATAGACAATTCTAATTAGAATATCTTGCATAAGAACGAAGTTCCCTTATATTGTGAACAGCAAAAATCTCTTTCAAATAGAGTTTGTTGAACAAATTGGTGACATTTATGCTAAGTGGAGATCATTTATTTCAATGGGCATAATTCCTGCGTCTATTGTATGCATGTCACGACCATCGTCGAGTTCGTTCGAACTGTATGTACGGAAAAGCTGATCGCCCCGATGGCTGGCGTATCTGCTCTCGTAGGACCAAGTGTGTGGGGCGATTCTGTCGAATAAAGATAAATGGGAATGCTTGTGCGGGTTAGAGGGGAAAGTTGGAGGGGGCGAGGCACGGGGGCATGGGGCTAATTGGCTGTCAGCGATGAGTCCGGTTCCTACTACACTCTCGCTGATCGTGAGTGGCATAGATCGTTTACCGACGCTGCGGGCGGCTCCGTGACACGCTCACCGAAACAAACGAATAAAACAAAACCGCTTGATTGCAGATATCACAGGGAGAAATAAAATATATGAGCTTTGATTGCGGTCTATTGCCTTTTAGATACATGTCATCTATTACAAATATAAAAACTAAAACGTGGTGGACACCGGAATTTTATCACTGTTTAATAAACAATTTGAAACAGGTCGAATCTTTATAATACTATCTCAATCTCCATCTAAACCGTAATTAATGAAATTACGTTTGATTTTACGGTCACAACATAAACTCGTCTCGGTAAACAGATTAATATGACAAGTTGCTTCATCCTAATGTAGGGTTAGGAGCGGATGTGATGCGACTCGCCCGACTGCTTTACGACGCTCGCGTCCCACGGCCACTGCCAGGTGTACCCTCATTAGCATCATACATTCATTAACGGGACACTAAACCTGATCTCGACTCGACAACCTCTTTTTCTCTCTCGTCGAAAGCTAAACCCAATGGTAATGCCACTTTATTTGATTAAGAACTATTACTTAAGCCGCGGAGTGTTCGCTTTTTGTTCGTGTTTGTTTTTATAAGATTTTGTAACACCAACACTATTCAAGGTCCAGTAACTCCATTTGCTAAGGTTCACAGATCACAGGGAACTACAAAAACTCTGGTCTTCGTGGATATTACCCGTTAACTTTTTGTAATGCTTCAATACAATAATACAGAGGTATATTTTGGATATCGTAAAGCTACGTGGTTATAAAAGTTTTATTTATTCCATGAGTTAAAACTAATATGTCCCATATTATGGACATTATGCAAGAAATATGTGTCTTTTATTATTGTAACACCGAAAAAACATTTCCACTAAGCAACTGCCTATCTATAAATATATTTATTAAAAACATTGAAATATTATCAAAGCTAAGTATTTTACTAGCGTAGACATTACACGATAATGTAGGTAAAGCATTAATACCAATGAAACATTATATACCAAAATCAAAATCTAATCTGCATTTATTACCTGATCCACTACGAGTACCATCAAATGAAATGTTCTTTATTGTACCTATAACTACTACCTAATTAGTATATCTATCCGAGTCCTTGTATTCACAGCATTTATACGGGGATAAGGGAGATTTTCCGTATTCGCGTAGGCAGAAAAACAGCCAGAGGTTCACATAAATCTGTGGAACACAAAGCGGCACGCCCGGGACAAAGTAATGAACTAATTACATTAGTTGCGATACTCAGATCCTGAAAAGGATGAATTCCGACCATTAGCGGACTAACGGACCTGACTGACTGACTGACGGCTATTACTATAAGAAGAGCTGGATTTACTCAGATCCCACTTTTTTGTCCCATGATAGGATTTTCTGAGGATTTATAAACTAACAGGAAAGAACACAGTACCTTAAAGGTAAGTAACTTTAAAGGAATAATTAGATTACTTACGTGATCAAAATTTCTATCTGTTTTATGAAGATTTCAATCTGAGAGAAACCGAGAAATTCCAAATGGACGTAGATTGATTTTACGAAGAAAACGAATCATGTAAATTTGATTGGGACGCTTATTTATAACATTTCTTATTAACAATTAATCCTATATAAGTTATAAGAAAAAAATAATGAAGTTATAAGATAGGTAGTAGTAGTAGAATAGGTAAATAAGGTCATAATTTGTCTCTCACAATTTATGACTGAATGTTAAAAATACTCTTTGGTCTAACGATTGAACTTTCCCTAAAATTTGATACAAGGTTAGATTAGAGCCAGACTCTTCACATTCGGTACATTTTATCCCCAATATCGTATAGAAATGCTCCGGATAGCAGCCAGCATCTGTTTGCCTGAAAAATGTTCTGAAAATGGCACACAGTATGAATGTAGAGTATTGTAGAGGCTGGAATTGGGACGCAGTGTGAAAAGGATTCGACCTCGCGATTGACATTCAACATGGTTGCAATAAAGCGTGTATTATGCAGAGATGGTTGATGCAACGGCAGACGAGGCGACGTGAATTCGTGAAACATTTCACCTTTAGCGTTGGTACATCCAAATCGAAAACGTTTACATCACATATGCCGTACGTGATTTAGGAATTAAAATATTTAAATTTCATAATAAATCTAAAGTTCGTTCGTTTCAATTCACTTTAGACAATTACTCAATTCTTTGCCATGGGCATAGGTATGTTACAAACTTGACGGACGAATTTAATTTAAAGGTATATAATTAAGTAATTACTAAATAATACTTTCCTTAATTAATAACTGTATCGTAATAATTAGATATAGCCCTCACAATCAAAGCCAAATTATACTGTAAACATTAATGAACTTGAAATTAATGTCGTAAAATTCTGTGAATTCTGTGCCAAACTCCTCATAAAACCTGTTCCCATTGTCAGTTACCGTAACTTTAACATTCTATATAAATTGAAATAATAGATATTTGTACAGTCAAGTGTATTTCAAGAACTTTTTTACAAGAATAATCCATAAACAAGTCAATTAACATTATCTCTGGAAGGTGTTTATGTATGTCTTCTTCAGTTTGATATTTCATTCAATTAGCGGCTTTGTTGGAAAATATTTAAAGTTAACAAACTACACAAAAAAATATATATATTTAAAGATTCCAATTTTGTGTACATTTAAACATACGCAAAAAAAGGTCTGACCTTCCTCACGAAATAAGTATTCTTGGTTGAATATAAAGTATTAAAGTCGTTAGCAGTAACAAAAAACGAAGCTGGCGGTAATCTTTCATGCAATAAATAATAGCCTGGTGACTTATCGCGGCGTTTCAGATACCCTGCGACCCGTGAAAAAGAATCGTTGGAACAATAAAGGTTCTATCACACAAATGAATAAATTCAATCGTCGAACACCTAGATTGGCTAACCAAGTGTATCATCAGAAAGCCTTGTAGCTCTACTTGCCTAAGCATGCCTTATTATTATGAAGGCCATGATTGAATCTCACAGGAAAATTTTACTCGGATGGTTTTAAAAAGTTTGGTCACGTAATTTATGTCTGGATATAGGAATTTTAATAGTAATAGTTTTTGTTCAGCTGTTGTTACAACAACACATCAATAAATATATATATATATTAGCATCTTAGAACTAGGCTAATCTGAAGATGGAAGTCATAAAAATTATATTGCACATAGGCGAAAGCGAATACGACAAGAGGTCTAGGCAAAATAAACAAATAGGCTATTTGACAAAGTTCTAAAAACTATCTTAGGATATTTATTTGTTTATAAGGAGCCCTAAAATAATAATTTTATTTCAATATTTTAGCTATTTTATTAAAAAATCGAAAAAGAAAATGCAATATTCAAATATGCCGCCAAAACGCGACTTTTAGCAATATGGCGGCCATGGCATGAAGTGACGTAAATTTCGCATAAATATCATACAGATCTTGTTGGTGTTTCGAATAGTTTTGATTTTCTCTTGTTTTATTTAACTTGTGCCACGTCATATGTGTAAAAATTTTAAAATTAGTTCCTATAAATGTGGTGCAGTGCCTCAATGCACTAATACAACAATTAAAACGCCAACCATTATTGCGTCCACTTTTGGTAGGTTTCGACTGTCAGCTTTCTCGAAATTGGTTTCCATTATTAAATACCTATGTTATCTGAGCAATCCTGAGCGATAAAACACTTATAAAATCTTGATAAATAATAGCGAACACCAAGGAACGGTACGATCTACAGTCTGTTTATACGTAATTTACGTCACAAGCTAATCACGGTCGTTTTTAGTCACGTGACAGTTGCATAAAAAATCCTAATTTTCGGAGACGGATTTTGTTAAAATAATGCAATATTTTTATCTCGCGTTATTACAAATCGCTCCAAAAAAATAATATAAAGACTGATGACATAAAAGAAATGTATATTTTTATTACAGTCAAATAGCCTATTGATCCAACGGGATTAACTCGGATTAATTTTGAAAACTTTTATGGGACATTTACGTTAGCCCATATCGTAATTTTTCAATAGATTGGTATATGAATTATTGCGAAAATACAAGCTGTCCCGGCAAACGTTGTTTTGCCATATACGTAAATAATTTTCTAGTTAATTTTTAGTTAAAAAAAATGTTAAGGGTATTGGCCGATTCTCAGACCTACTCAATGTGCTCACAAAATTTCATGAGAATTGGTCAAGCCGTATCGGAGGAATTCGGGAACGATCATTGTGACACGAGAATTTTATATAAGTATAAAATAAATATTTTTTAACAAACCAAGTAGTATTTATTCACATCAATTATTGAGATTTAAGAAAAATTACCTAATTAGACTTACGAGTACCATAATAAAGATAGCTTTGTTTTGACATTAACGATTACTGCAACTGCTCCTATTCAATAGTGCGGCTATCTTGCTACAACACTTACTTATATGGTATTTAAAAAGCAGCAAAATATCATACATGACGCGCTCCATGATTTATAGCAATGCAATCGCTGAGGATACTCTGAGAACTTAGAGTTAATTACTACACGTCTATTAATTACGAGTGTTTTTAGCAAAAAGTGCAGGAATGAGGCAAGCGCTAAATATAAAGCTTGGTCATAGGTTGGAAATTAAATTCAGAACACATTTCTCATGTCCAGGTGTTTTGGTAGATACTTCCTACATGTATGATGTGTGATGTGAGTATGATGTGGCTCGTATTTTGAATTATTATTACATCGTCGGTGTTCGTTATGTTAAACATGGCACCTATGTTTGATTGCAATAATTGCATAACATTCGCACTAAAAATAAAGAGACTACAAGATGGTATCTGGTGTTTCTTTCTAAATTTTTGGTTCGACCGAAGTAGATCCTATACACATCGGTCAAAAATAAAAACATTCATAGAATAAATTCACGTATATTTTAATTGCATACAAGTATTTATTATTATGCTAATGTTGCAATGCAATAGCTAATGTGCTTAAAGTGTTTTACAAAGTTTCTTATTGTATCGAATATTAATAAATCACTCTGTTGTAATATCTACTCTCCACTTTATTTTATGCTTCGAGCTATCGAAATACGCGCTAATTAATGAACTTATAGATACTTAAAATATTCGAGTTACACGCGTGGATGTTTGTTAAGGAGTGGTTTTTTGCCCTCATGCAATTTCATAATGTATAAAAGTACCTAATCTGCTGGTGGCATGTCGCAAGTTCAGCCGTGGGAGCTCTGGCGACGCCGACAACCGACAATTCACGCTCTCAGTTCAAATAAACGATGACAACGAAAAATATACTCGTAGCATTATTTCTCACTTGCGAAAAGAATTTCCTTTTCTAGTGCTATTTAGGATTTTATATTTGCTTGAAAATCACTCAATTTTAAGTGTTTAGAATAAGCTGGACAGGGTAACTTAGGTACTCACAACATAAAAGAGACGTAATGGTTTTAAAAGATTTAACTTTCTACTTCTGACATTATGACATCCCAACTTAAGAAATAAGCGAGTACGTTTAAGTATTCTTCCTCGTTTAGAATAATTTATCTTCCACAACAATAAAAACCAAAGCACTGTCTCCACTAATTCCTTGTCAGAATGTCTTGGCTGCAATATTTCAATTCCCTGTGTCAACGCGATAGAAAAACATTTAACTTTTTACTAAGTTTGCTCGACATGTTACTCTAGCGACGCGATTCTTTATTTTTTGCTTCTTCTGATTGATGATCTCTCACACAGCGTAACGCTTCGAGATTTTTTCAAGTATGGACTCGATTACTTCCTACTGATTCATACTTAACTGTTGCTTACTATCTGTAATCTGTGTAAGCACTATTTATTTTTAAAGAAAACGATATTTTATTCGGAAAAATTCTGAAAACTGAGTGGACTTTTGACATAAGCAGCCATACCATATACCAACAAAGTTATACATGCACAGAGGGAAATTTGTTCACATCGTTCATGTTACTATCATCGAGATAGTCTACATATTTCGTTACGTTACTACAATTCAGGTCAGGCCATATAAGCCAAATTATTACGTTGTTGGCGAATGATGAATGACTTTTTTCCTAAACCGTCACTAAAATGGAACATGCGGTCGTGCGCTCGTGACCTCACGCATCCGACAATATTCGGAGTCCGTTCGCTGACTACGTGCGTGAAAACGATGGCATGCACACTGTATAATGTTATCCCCCTAGAGGATAAATGTGTAATCGCCTTATTCGTGCACTTTATACTAATAAAAAATCCGAAAGAACAAGTCAACCGAGCTCTACGATTTGATTAATCATTATTTTTCTTTCTTCTTTTGAGTTATTTCAAATACGACTTTGCTCTTGGAGGTAAGGAAACACGGTGAATGAATACGAATAACGTAAGTGCAACGGGCAAACTTAATCAGTGATCCGGAGAGCAAAAATAAGGGGAGGAAGTGGCACTACGACTACACGACACGGTCTCTACTCAAAGAAACATAGCTACATAAATACCATTTATTACACTTTATCACAAAGCAACTCTTTGATTCAGATATACCTAAAAAGAAACCACCTACCAAAAGCAGGAAGTATAAATTAATCTTTATTTCAGGAGTAAGGAATGTTGTACAATTCAATATTATGGAGAACTAAGATTGTCAATACAACAATATAAATTCCAAAATTACATTTGGCTTAAATAGTCTAAATAGAGATAATAGCACCTATATATCTCCATAGCCGAACAAATAAAGTTACAAGCTAGCAGCCGGAGCGACAACGAAGGATAAACGATTTATTGCAACACAAACAGTATTAAATCTGCAAGGGCAACATTCTTGCACGCATTCACAACGGTAAGCCATCAATTAGCTTTAAGAGAGGCAAAGTGCTTACCTACAGTAATTCCCATAATGCGGTTGGTCTGTCAACGGTAATGGATGCATAGGTAAATTACTGTGGGTGTGTGTGTGTATGAAAAAAAAAATAAGATGATCGTTTTCCTTGAACTTGAAAGTAAATACAAACTACTCTAGTTATTAAAGTTCTCCGCTTTTGTGAAATTTTAGAGAAATCCAACCACAACAACAAGAAAACACAACCCGATATTTTACAATGATTCACTGAATATCTAAAACCAGTCTGGTTAATAGGCATACCTGCTTAGTCATTAAAAATTCAAATAAATCAATACAAATAAGTACAAAGCAATATTCACCTAGTTTGCTTACATTAGGTACAGCAGCAATAATTTAAAGCTTACGTTTGTACTTATCACCAATTAAAACATATAGTAAGACCATTTACATTGAGTTTCACGTCCTTAGCCCAAACTATGTTGGATATGTTTTATAGCATAGAAAAACTTGATTGATATACTGCTATGGTACCGACCAGCTATTAAATTTAAAACATTTTGAACTTGACTGGTGCTATTAAGCGTTATTGAGTTCGGTACGACTCAAATCAACGCTTCTACAAAAGACTCACTTCATTAATTCCCAAATTTCTAAAGCATTCGCGCAAAAGCCACTGCCACTTTACACCATCAGCTTCAATATAACTTAAATTACAAAAGAAAACTCAAGTTGTCTCCATTTTTAATGTTGTCTAAAAGCAAGAACATAACCGCATTGCACGTGTAAAAGTCATTTTTGATTCCTTTCTCAACATCGTTATATGCTGCATTATAATATTTGTACTTACCCAGCTTTATGTTATTCAAAAGTATTAATGTCTACACCTATATAAGCATCGCTTTTCCATCACTAAGGGTACTAGCGATTCTTCTGTAGTCACTATTATTTTGTGGTATACGTAGAGTTGGCCATGGAGGGTGTCGGAACGCGTTTGATGCATAAGTGATCAAATGAACTAGTACAGTCAACAAGAAAAGTACAATAACATCATTTGAATTCAGTTCATAGCTCAGTGCAGTAAGGTGTTAAATTGAATACAGGCCTGTATTCTACAGTAGACTATGCCAGCCTGGGTCGACGTTCCGTTGCGCAACAACCCGTTACCTATCATTTAAATTGGGTTTGGATTTTGATATACTTACTAGAAGAACGACCGGCCGGCCCCTTGGGCGGTAAGATATTCCACTCGAATTCGAGTACAATATAGCAGATTACATACAGTACGTGACTTGGGAACGCTTCTTAGAGTTTGTGTCATTCATTCCTGCAGAAATGGTTGCCATCTCTCAATATATTCAATGGCATGTAAAATTAAACATTCTTGCATTAACTTTCAGAGGTATTTGGATAACAACTTGCAAACGATAATGTAGCGCGATATATTGCTTGAGAACCTAGACACCATTAAAGCCTCATTAATAAATACTACAATTATTTAATAGTAGTTTGAATTATGCATTCTACTATCATTGCGATATCGAAACTAAAACTAGACCTACCGTCGTAGTGGTTAGGAAACTTTGTCTACAAGTACATACTCTTACAAGACTGCAAAGACGCAGTCGAGCCGTGGACGTTTAACCTAAATTGTTTGATTGCTTATCATGTTTGTCCTGTGGACCCTATCAGGATCTCCACGCCAATGGAGACCGTCTTTATCCACCATTCAGACGAGACGACGTTTGACCCTTTAAAACCACCCAATTTAATTACATTCCGCTATAAAAAGTACCTTATATTTTACCGATTTAAACATACTCTTAAATCATAAATGACATATCTCATCAGGACACATATATTTTAAGTTTATCTTATAAACACATGCCAATTTAAATATTCTATTCAATTGTTTGTGCCGTTGCGTCGAGCATTCTAGGAACCATAATGTGAAATAAAAATATTTACCATCCGCCACACTCCAAAAGGCTCATGAGTAAATGAATAACTTATTTGCATAAGCGAATTCGGCGAACACCACCCAGGGATTATTTAATGAAGCTCGCCTAACATGACAACCAACAATAAAACGTGTTTGTGAATTATTCACGTGATACTAGCATCAGCCTAACATACGAGTATACCTATTCGGCAAAATTTTGTATCAGGAAAAAAATAATTACAACGTAGAAACCCTTTATTCAAATTGTTTTTCAACAATTGTTTCTACTCATTTGTGAAAGATGTTAGCGCGTTAAAATAAGTTGGGAGGATAAAATCAAATAACGTATTGTTTCGACAAATGTCTGATGAAACCAAAGAATTGTTTTCCTCGCTTCTTCCGGAAACCTGCAGAACAAGGCTATGTATCAGATCTTGGCGTTTCCTTATGAGCGCGAAGATGGGTGGGCGTCGACGGAGCGGCGCGCGCGCAGGCAAGCTCCTACTATTCGCCACTTTATGCTTCCCGAGCCCGAAATAATCCACAATCGACGGCATCCGTTATTGAACAGTGAGTATTAATGCTGGCATGTTTGATGGAGCAAAAATAACACGCGCGTTCGTCCATGTTATGATAAAGACCTCTGCATAACACGATTCAACACACATTATTGAATAATATTGTATAAAAAACGCAATATTTTCAAAATACACGTACGTTACTTTCTTTGTACAGCATTGTGTTTTTTTCTAAATAACTGACGCGTTGTTACTTTTTTACTTATTTGTTTCATTGACTTAACGCGATACTTACCTAATTACTTTAGGCGATACGTACTGTATTCATTCGTGCTAAAAAAATCTGCCTATCTCTTTTAAGCTATCCATAATCAACTATTTAAGAAAGCCCAATTAGATCAAAGTCAAATTACTTACGCTATATTCTATATTCTCCCTGAAAAAATATGGCAAGGCAAGAGTTAACTTAATAATATAGTCGTCGTAACAAATGGGTCCGATCGGATCGCGGTCTCGACGGAAGCGAAGACCGGTTCCGTACATTCCTATAAATCCTGCAAACGGTCTATTTCTCAGAGTTCATTAACATGTATGTATCTGTGGGAGAATTACATGGTGCTGTCAATCGTAAGTAAAATCAGCGACGTGATTAAACGGTTTGAGAGCATGTCAATAGAAACGGAAGCAATCACTGTAAGAATATTAATTTATCTATAATTATATAGAAAATGTGATGCAGTCCGCTAGAACGAGCAAGCATTGGTAAGAGAAGCACTTTTTCGCGATCGATCATTAAGTGGATATAATTAAAATCCCTATAAAATATACTTAAGTATTATATCTATTAGGTATGATAAAATATAATATCTGCAATTGAGAATAATTTACCGTATTGAATCAGCGACCGAAAAGAGATTTTTACCTCGGACGTCACTTGATGTAATGCCTTATTACATTTAGATAGACCAATTTGTAGTGGTAACTAGTAAAATTCTGAAGTCAAGAGTGATCGTCTATAAAACTCTGCATGCCGTTTACCGGGAAGATAGATACGAGGTGTTATTATCGAATATTATTCTCGTCCGGATACCACACGGAAGAACATCACAGAATTATTAATAGCTATATATGTTACCTACTATATACGAGTAAGCTAGCCAGATACTGTTTCTGTGATGTAATTTGATTGAAATCAAATAGCAAAACGGGCAGCTTATAATTTTTTTATTTACTCACACCAGCATGAAGGGAAAAAGTCTTTGTGCCAAGAGATTGAGCTAAGCAGTAATGGTCGGCTGGAGAACGTGCGCGTGATCGATCTTAAGTTGCGTGACCTATCGCTCGTTTCCTGTGAAATAATACAACCGTGACATTCATAATTACTCGCTTCAATAACGTAAACGATAAGATTGTTCTCTTACTTCTGATTTATATTTCTTTTTGCTTAACTCAATTATAAAAAAAAAACAATTTAAGAAAAAACTCCACTAACTTTACATGTGCTCTACATGATCAGTATGAGAGCAGTATCCTTCACATCAACCTACGAAATTAGCACGAAGCATCATTTGTATTGCATGAAACACGAAACTTCCAATTACTTAACTAGGCATGCATTACACATCGGTAAATAGAATTTAATGCAGTTTTAATGTTTTTTGAGAATAAAAAACACGATTAGCCGAACCATTCGTCGCGTGATATTTCATTGCAATACACAAATTGCTATGTAAAGACAATAGAATGCCGCTATTATGTGAACAATAAAAAGTATCATCTAACACTCATTTGATTTAGAAGTGGGTTGCCAAACATAATGGCAGTTGAGTGACTTTGATCAAATATTACGAAAATCCCTATTGACATTTATTACATTTAGAAGATGACGCAACTCCAGCCATCAGACTTAGCGCTTTTATATTTTTAACATTAACTAATTTCTATTAATGTGACATTATTTAGCCGAGTTAGTGGCGATGAAGAGAAAAATAGGCACAAGTAATTATTTACAAAGCGTTTCACAATCTGAAAATAATCAGTGATATAATAATATTACCTTTGATAATTTACTCAACAAGCTGACATCAAGTATGGTAGATTATCGCTTTCGCAAGAAGTACTACTTACTGTATAAATATGGTGATGGGTAAGATCAACAATTGAAACGTCAGGACACACAGGAAGAGGACAGATTGAAACTTATGTCTGTCTGCAAATGGCATGTGCAATCGTCACCGACTATTTATAAGTACATCAGAATTAGATTTACTTATAAATTAGTTATTATTACTTACAAATTAGAGCCGTGTGGTTCCCGGCACCAAATAGAAAAAAGAATTGGACCACTCCATCACTCTCCCATGGATGTCGTAAAAGGCGACTAAGGGGTAGGCTTATAAACTTGAAATTCTTCTTTTAGGCGATGGGCTTGCAACCCGTCACTATTAGAATGCCAATTCTATCTTAAAGCCAAATAGCTGAACGTGGCCTATCAGTCTTTACAAAACTGTTAGCTCTGTCTACCCCGCAAGGGATATAGACGTGACCATATGTATGTATGTATGCAGAATTAGATAATTCATATCTAGAAGTTAAACAAGATCCAGGATCAGATTAAAGCATTTATTACTGCATCTTTCATTTAGATATGTCGCAGAGAAATGAGGATATCAGAGATTTCACGAAATCCCTAGGTATACCACGAAATCACGGAAGATGGTAAATATTCCTATTTTATACATCTTCTTACTAAAAAATTATTAGTGATATGACAAAATACTATTTCAATTTAGTGATATATCATTTCACTCAACTAAATCTAGTGAAATAAAGAATGAAAAAGGTTCGTGCTAAGTCCTTTTAAAAGAACTTACATAATTATTAACCTAACCTTTTTTTTTACGTGTGGAAAGACCTTCGTCTACCCGGCCGGGTACGGGAAGCCGGACGGATTATGTAGGGCTTGAATCCACTAAAACCACACGGTGACATCGCCTACCGCTTCGTTGCCAGGAGCATGAGCTGCCCTCGCTCATATTCGTGACGCGGCGGCCGCTTCCACGGCGGATTCCTTCCGCTCCCACTTGTGTCCGTTTGGGTAGAGAGAAGGAGAGAGATACATTGGAGGATTTTTACTCGGAGGTATCCGTTATTCTGACATTTCACTAGATTTAATTTAGTGAAATGACATTTCACTGACTATTTTAGTAAGAAGGCGTCGTAAATAAGAATATTCAACATATGCCGTAATTTCGTGATATCCCTAGGGATTTCGCGAAATCTCTGGTTACTTCATTTTCCTGCGACAGATATATGACCAGACCACTGACTATATCCTATATAGTTGACGCTTTCTCGCGATTTCTTTGGAATTAGGCGAGATTTTTTGCCATGATTTGGACCGATGACTGCACAAATTATTCTACGATAACAAAAACTGAAGAATTGAATTACTTTGTAATTTATTTAAAAAGAAAGTTACAATGGGTTCCAATATAAGATCGTTTATATGATGAAATGATAATATCTTTATTCCTATCTATTTTTGGACATGTAATCATTACGGCGGAGAAAGTTATGTATGTACTAACACGTATTGTTATTTGTTCTCAACTCGCCATTGTTTTGTTTGACTTGGGAGCTGAAACTGGAGCAAATACACCATCTCATTGTGGGTAATCATTAACGTTTCTTGTGTTATTTTCATTGTTAATTATGTATATGAGAATTTATGAGCATGAATTTCGTACCTTCTTACTCTCTATTAACTTTGTTAAAAAAATAAAAAACATTCACACTGGCTTGTGTGGTTACTCGTCTTCATTCAAAATCAAACATTTTCGGATCTTCAGGTAGAGAAAACGCAATAAAATGTAAAACAATATTGTCTCATCTCCATAAAAATAAAGGGAAGTATTTCATTAACAGGTATGGGATATGTTTTAATTGGTTGGAAAGCGACTCGGCGGCGTCGCTGTGGGCAGATGATGGTGAAAGTGCGGTCGTAGGTCGCGCCCCGGGCTCGCCCGCGTGTCATCCGAGTGCATTCAAAATGGTGTGGCGATGGTACAGAGACTGAGCTTCATAGAAGGGATACGATGAAGAGCTGGCTCTTTATAGAGCAATATTTGTTGCAACATTCTTATCAGCTTAGTATGTACTTTAATTGACAACGATAAATGTAAGTTTGTGTTTTTGCACAATGATGCAAAAAAACATCACTGACATTTTTTTTGCTGCTGCATACAAATATTCATAGCTACATTGTGTAATTTGTATAAAACATGGGTTGTGTCAATAAGTATGTGAGTATTGTATGGATTGGATCATATCAATCTGCGCTAGATGAATGTTATTCCTTTAGTCGCCTTTGGCGACATCAATGGAAAAAGATTCTTGATGGTCCTATTCTAATGTGCCGGGAGCCATGTGTTACTCATGTTTATCTTCTGTTCTCTCCGTAAGTCGTATTGGAGAAGATTATTACTACATGCGGGTTTTCTAACTGATTTAATTGTTTGCGAAACAATAACGCAACATGTTCGATTACGTCGCGTTTTGCTGACTCCCAATGAATGTATAATCTAGGAAGGTATATTGTGTAATGACATAACTGACATCTTCGTTTCGTATTCAAAACGTTGAATATACTTACCAAGGTGTATATAACTTCACTCCAAATATAACAAATACTAGGTTTCGCCCACAGCTCCGCCCGCGTAAAATAAAATTCCCCTTACCGGAGGAATTTTCAGCTTTAGACTTTAGGTTTAGCTGTGAAAGCGGAAGAGACGTTACCCCCCCCCCCCCCTCTTTTGTGTTTTAGTGGTTGATTTTTGAAAAGAAAAAGCATTCTATTATATATAGTATTAGAACGCGGGTTTTTAACTAGGTATATGCATACCAAATTTAATTCGAATCTGTCCAGCAGTTTAACTGTGAGAGCGGAACAGACAGACAGCCTTTCGCATTTATAATATTAGTATAATAATTCACAAATAGTTATGCCGTCATGTAGATTTGCTCCGTATTTCCTTTTTGTATCGTTATTCATACAATTGCACTTTCAACTGTTTTACCAGACGTTTTAACCCTCCTGATCCTAACCCTGACTACTCTCCGTTCAAATTAAAAACTTGTTAAGTATGAAGCAATATCAAAATAATTAATGAGTATAAGATGAAACCGATAACACGAGATGAAATTATTTCCTAGCGTCCACCGGTATTCGATCAGCAAGATGCAGCGAGGCACAAATTGGTTGACGCTACCAAAAAATAATAAAAGTTACAGAAGTATAAACTCATGACGTCGTATAATGTAAACTAATATCTAAGTATAATAAAAATTTCTTAAATTTACTCAATTTTTTAAAAAACTGTGTCTCTCACGTTAAGGTATGTTTATGTCGATTTGTAAAAGAAATATCGTGTTAGCACATAATACCTCGTCTATGATGTCTGTATTTTGTGACGCAGCGGCCACCAATGAAAAGAATCAATGGCAAAGTGTTTTTACACATAAACCTATTATTTTATTGTTATTTTACTATGAGATAGGCACTTGCTTTGAATTTTTAATGGAAAATGTTTAACATCAAATGTTTAAGTTTACCTTTAGATATAGGTCTATTTTATCTGTTTCTAAGACATCACCATCACAAAAATAAAAACAATATGTTTGGTCCTTACTATCTCTAAAAAAACAGGAATTCTTCTTCGTTGGCCTGTCCCCTTTCACACATTTTCTCTCTGTCTCTTTATATTAATTATGATTAACTAAAATATAGAATTAAAGAGTAGAAAAGATATGCCATGTCGAGCTTCGTGAATAGACAACTCTCAGAGTAGTAGGTACTTACTTTGATAAGTAGGTATAATAAACAAAATTTATTTCTAGATAATTTAAAAAAGCCGCGTCTCCTTAGTCATGTTAAAATGAGAAATATTTTAGTTAATATGTTTACTTCTTAAAATCAAGCAGCGAAGGGTAATTATCACTGAGGAGTCAATTGGGCCTTCCTTGGGCGCATAGCAGACTAATTATCTGGATCACGCAAACGGTACTGAAGGCTGCCGAGAGTGTAATTATAGGCATCAGCTCAGGCCGGATGTCCGCCGTTTCACCAAACGACACAAAACAAAGTTACTATTATCTCTGTGACAAAAGGCTAAAAGGATGTTAGAAATAACAATACAATATTGCTGGACAAAGCTGACCGAAATGTGTGTGACAATCCATATGTTTATTATAGAACAAATACTTACTACAATTTTTTATATAACTTGAGGAAGGTAAAATAATAAGATAAAATACCTAACCGGTTGCATCTTCAGTCTTCATCGCTCTGAATAGAAGCCCAGGGATGGCTTGTGACGATTATCATGGAGTAGGTATGACAAGATTTTAAAAGTAACTATTCTTGTCTGAGCCTCTTCAAATTTGCAGTAGAGGTTAAGGTGCCCCTGCAAGGTTACAATAAAGATCCAATAATGGTTTAGGTAACCCTTATTGGATCAAGTTTACATATCCATTTGTACGATTTTTACTTCGCCCAAAGACGTTTTACTCAGGGAAGTGTCAAAGCCTATCCGGCTATGCTATCTTAACTGCTTGACCATCAACGCTTTGAAACAAAATAGAATACAAACTTTTAGAATATTAAATACTTAATTGTTCCATTTGTTCTCAGGTTGATGATTTTAATATTTATTTGACTCAATGTAGGTGTATATCAACAATTTGACGTGACGTGACACTTTGCATGGTTAGAAACTTATTTGCTTATCACTAACTATAAATTCAAATTTTGAAATTTGAAAGGACAAAACAATAAAAAAAATATAAGTTATTTATTTAACGTAAGCATTTAAGGCTAACCTATACATTGTATCAAAGTGTTAGTTGCGGCATCGTGCCGAGGTTGTTCTGTGCCGATTACATAGTAATCACACCGAATTCCGAACACATTGCCTAACAAACCAAAATTAGTACATCGACATACATACATTCATAAATAACATTACGCCTCTTTTCCGGGGGTGTACCTACATGTTTTCACTAACCATGATCCCTGCAGATTCCTTTCGCTTCATCCTCATAACCCTTTTCAGCAATCTCGGCTGTTTCGGGTACTTTTGACCTGACCTATTGCCAGGACATCCGTAATTTGATCTTATCTTAATTTGAGGATATCGATATACTCGTATTTGTGTCCATTTCGTAGATTATATTGTCGTAATTTTATCATATTATCCTAGATCTTTAAGTAGATGATAGATCTTAGATCCTTAAGATATGAAGTAGGTAAGTAACGCATAATGACTTTGAGTGATATGTTTTAACAACTATTTTGTGACAATACACGAACGGGAACATAAAATTTAGAATTTCTCATAATAAAGCCGTACAGCGGATCGTGGCCTTCCAATATTTTTGAGATTGTTGGCACTGTCTTCTCCGTAAGGCATTTAGACGTAAAAAATAAGTATGAACGTTATATGTATCTTAAAATAAGGTCTTTTCCACTGTAATTTATAGTCAAAATGACGCATGTTAACAATAGGTACCTACTTAACAATAACTTTGAATACTTTGTAGGAAACAAAGTTATTTTTAATACAAATTTTATTTGTTAACTTATAGCATTGGATATGTTAACATGATATACTGTTTATTTTGTATATTTTAGCATAATAATCGCCCACATAAAGAAATCATCGAAGATCATTAGTAGTTGTAGGCGTTTCCTCCAACGCAATAGGTAAGTACGAGTATATGAGATTTTTTTATAAGTTACAAGTGATCTGCCTTATTACACTGTACTATTTTTAGTTAAAAAGTTTAACCGAGAATTGCCGTAAACATAGTTTGTTTACTTAGAATTCATAATAAATTGGTGACATTGTGGTTACTTAAGACAGGACAGGGCTCAGCTGAAATATGATAGGGCTGCGCGTGTCGATTTTCTGCTCTAATAGGCAGGTTAAGCAAAAGTAAAATATTTTATTACATAGGAGGCAACTTCATAAAAAAATATATAATAACTAGCTTTTACCTATTATGTGCCATTACTTCTTTCTTTGCAGTACAGGGGAAGGGGATCGGCATAATGAAATAGGTCTACTCTATCCTTACAGTGGATTTTGTAGAAGGTAACTAGCACTCGAATTTATAAGACATAAGAGTTGTTAACTAAACCGACAAATCGTTTCATATCTCGACAGTTTTTTGAGCTAACAGATAATTTAAGACTGCATGACCACTGGGATAACGTCATTAAATAAAAAATACATTCGATAATTGTATATTTATTGATATTCGTAGATTTGTTTTGAATCTAAAGTTGTTTAAGTTCCCAAAATCAGAAGCTTTTTTACCCATAATGACATGCAAATTTTGAAGTTAAAACTACTTTTCTTTCCTCTCTATAATTCCAAATAAATTTTTACATTAGTTACTTAAAAAAATTTAAACCACTTAGTTGTTATAACAACTACAGAACGTGTGAACATGAAATTGCACATCGTGCGAAATCTAAACTATTGACTGCGTGGGGAACTTCGGAAATGTATACCTATGTACATACTATTGTCCTTATATTTTATGTCCTAGCTGATTAACAACTATAGAAGCTAATACTGTGTTTTGTAGTTGATACAAAGCATGCGTGCACGTGTGGGAAACGGCATTTTGCACGCAGGCGACTTCTGTTGTTCTTTAATCTCACGGCCTCCGTTCATTTAGTGTTTCTCACACTCGCTTTACTTGAGATTAATTGTCGTATGTTCCTTCAAGATACAAACAATCGCGGCCGCCATAAACGGGGAAGTGAAACCCTACGTCGAACTTTAATTAAGAACAACGCTTCCGCGTATTGTTTATTTTGATTTAAATCGTGCACACGCGATTTCATATCAATTCATAATCATCAATACTTTTTTACATCAATTATTCCAGCAATCGTGTCAACAACATTTAATAATCAAATACTTGATTAAATCTAATTAGATTATGCAGACAGATTTAAATCGTTTTTCCAACATATTTTCAACTTCTTTGTTTTGGTGCCAGGAACCGCACGACACACACAAACAAAAAAGAATAGAACCACTACATCTTTTTCCTACTTATAAAAGGCGATTTAGGTATAGGTTTTTAAACTTGCGATTCTTTTTTTAAGGATTTCGGCTAGCAACCTGTCAGTATTTGAATCTCGATTCTATCGTTAAGCGAAACAGCTGAACGTGGCCTATCTTTCCAAAACGGGTAGCTTTGTCTACTTCACAAGGGATATAGACATGACTATATGCACCTATGTATGTATGTACTAAAGATTTACTTCTTAAGTGGGAATCGGAATAAGTAATCTCAAACTAAAAATCGATTTATTGTATACAATGCAATCGACTCAAGCACTCTCTCACTACATTTTGTCATTTGATCCTTTTTATTCGTATCGAAGGTCACTCGTGAGAGTTTACTCGCAAATAAATCGCCAAGACAGGTCTGGTGACATCATTTCAACTCAGGTCAGTTCGATATGATTATAGAGATAAAACAGCCTGGCAATACGGGAGAAGGGCAGTCATGTGTGACGTCACGGGAATGAACACTGCGTCTTAATCACGTTTCATAAAAGGCGTCTAGAGGATTAGGTATTCCTTTTGAACATAGAACATAATCGAAATTACCCCATATACGAAGAAGCGATCAAGTATTCCTTGAGATACTAATATATGTAGTTAGTTTTTTACGTAATGATTCACTTCAGGTTTAACCTTGAACTATAATGCGTTGTTATAAATCTACTCTATGTTAAGTCTCACTATGTATGAGTAACACGGAAGTATCTTGATTGATTTGTACAGTTCATTTAGTTAAAGAAATAATTACGTATAGTACCTTGCTTATGACCACAATTTCTAATTTGAAATTATGGAACTTCTATTAAAGAACCTGCATTTAAATTAATATATTATTATGAAATAGTTGAACAAGTACTTAAATATCATCATAAAAGTATTGCCATTAGTGATGACGAGTAGCGGTACTTTTAACTATTGGAAAATAGTCTTTTGGCTTATTTCATAATACCAACTAGTCTCATTTATATCTGTTGACTGTATTACCAGGCTGAAGCGCCACGTTGTGCACAAACAAGGTAAAGCAATGAAGAAACCAAACTCAGTTCCTCACTCCGGCTCCGAATACTTACTATTCGCGCGCCGTCCCGTTTTACACGCGGGATGTAATCGCCCTTTTGTTCACGGCTTACTTGCTACATATTAATTAATAAAACCTGTACATGTCCTGAATTCTCTCGCAATGTTTGTACAAAAATAAACGTGTTAGCGAATATAAACATTTTATTTTCATCTCGTCAAGTGCGTCATTTGTGAGGACACATGGCCAGTCCAGCTGTCAGTATCTCGAATCGGCCGGTGAATAACACCGAGCTATTTGATACGGTAACAGATGAGAAGGCAGTCTCCGCAGTGGACACGGGTCAGTGAGACACAATGAGGCACTTCCTGCGGGCGGACAACCAACCAAGCCAAGGACATTCCTACTGACACGCGAGCAACTCCCTCGCTTCGCCTCCGCACTCATTATCTGAAATTCTAAATTGATTCTTAGCAAATAAAATAAGAAGAAACTCAATTTACCTTCTACATTACCTATTCATTGATACATGAAATGTTTGGGGACTCTCCTTAGCTTTAACTGGTAAGACGTAAGAAGAATAGAATATCATCAACGTAGACAGGCATTTAAAGAAATTTTAAAGAACATCAAACAGTTTAGTAGTAATATAAAAATCAATAACAAGCCCAACAAAAAGTAGGTTATCAGTTCAGATACCTAAGGTACTCGTATGTAAATAAAATGCAATGAAAATGTATAGGAATACCTACATTATTCCAAAAATTTTGAACGCCTTTGCAATTGGTTTGCACCTTAAATAACTATTGAGGGAACATTCATATTGATTGAAAAGCTCCTTTGTCTCGTCAACATGGATTGAGTTTAAATAAGATTCCTCAGCACAAGAAACCATAATAATGTATCCCTTACCGAGGTGGGATCATTGAATCGATGTTCCAAAGCCTTCACGCCTCTATCTGTCTAAACCATATAAATAGACAGAAGGCCGGATTTGGTTTAATTACGTGTGTAATTAAATCTTACACTCGCATGTATGAGCGCGAACCCGCTCAGGATGAAAAGACCGCGGTCCAGGTGAGGTGGCGTGTGACCGCGGTTGACCTCGTGCCAATTACCCGCCCATTAGCGCACTGGGCACAATACGCCGCCATTAAGCGGATGTCCAACTCGACGAGCCAGCACCCGCTCAATTTGCATTTGTTTGGAATTAGATCGTCACCGGCTTGCTTTGTGTCACCTGTAATGTTTTCTAAGTGTGTACATACATACTTACCTAGTAAGTACATAAAATAATGCCTCTTTCCCGGAGAGAGAGACAGAGCCTATTTCTTCCTAGTTGCAACGATCATTGCATAGTTCTTTCGCTTCATCCAAATTCATTACTCTTTTCATACAAGCTCGTCGGATAAGGTTACCTTTGACTTGACCTTTCACCAGGACGTCCTCGATTAAATCAAGGTACCTACGTTTGTCTAGGCCTTCCCCTTCCTGTTTTCCCATTTACATTCTCTTTACAAATTTGTTTAAGCAACCTTTTTTCATTCGTCCTCTCCACATTACCAAACCAAAGCATTCCTTTTTTCGTTTACAGAATGCACACCTCTCATAATCGCCGTTGTGGGTAACCCTCTCATTAAAATGATGACCAAATTCACAAACATGCGCATTATTGTCCACCATTACCTATTGATGCAAACAACATATTAGGTACCAGAGCGAATTGTACGAGTGAAAGTTATTGTGATTGTCAATTGTGTCAAACAGCGATATAGACTGTTGTTAAATAAATTTTATTATTTTTTATTTATTGAATGTATGTAGTCTGTATTTTTCTATACAGCTTATAAATATCAAAAGTAAAAATCTTTAAGCAGTTCCACCATATAAGTATAACCAACAATAGTCCACGATTCAATTCCCCCTTTAAATATTTTGCAACTTATATCCTTGAGGTAGATAATATTTTTGCTCGACAAATCGTCAGACAGGTGGTAATGACAAATAAGACGTTACATTTTATCTCGAGCAAAAGATGTCTACGTTTTCTCGGAGTGAAATGTCCCACGATGTCGTTAGCACAATCGTCTAGAGTTGTGAAGGACTCGATTCTTCGAATAAACTCGATTAAATAATGCAAACACTTGATTTACAATACCTTTGGACCTTGGAAATAGGACTAAGTTGGTACACAACCCAAGTCACAAGGACAGAGGGTTCTACCTGGTTCTACCTAAATAATAAATAAATCCAAAATTCTCTAGTCCTAAATGCGTTTTTTAAAAGCAAAGAAAGATTTCATTCATACATGGCGTGTGTATATACAATAATATACGTGACCCTAACATTGATCTACAAAACTACTCGACATATGCGACTCTGGCTAGACTAAAGCTATGTGCAATACGAGATTTCCATCAGCGTTACAACCCTCTATACGCGCCTGAGATAACTATATCTTCTGAGTTGAATACTATAATGTTCAAAGTCTGACTATCCCAAAACTTTCAATTCATTGACTCAAAAATTTGGGTGCAAGGGCCGGATAGAGTATTTATAAGATTACGTTTGTAGGAAGATAAAAATTCCAATAACGGACTGTACAAGATTTTAATTAGATGGTCTTACATCAAAATAAAGTGAAAATGTCAGACATTCGGTTGTGGCAGGCCGCCAGTTTCAGGGCACCTTTCTTGTTCTGTACAATAGGCGAAGATAGCGAGGCGAGGTCTTTCGTTTGAATATATTGTCCCGGCTCGCTGGCGAGGGCCCACTCCCTCCACTGATATGCAAATAGCCTCCGCAAAGATCGTAAACCGTTTCATATCAGATCGTGTAATTCGGAATTAAGGTCTTTTCTTTTAAACTAGTTCAAATTCAAACAAAATCTGTTATCTTTTAAATATAAATCTCTCGAAACCAATTTTTATAGATAATCTAATCTATAAAAAATTAAACAAGATTTATTAAGAAATATTAAGAATAATTCAAAGACATTTTCTAAAAAATTTAAGAACATTTCGCGATTTTCACGTTAAGTAGTAGTTTTATTGATAGTACGGCTTAAAAGGACACATTTTGTTTTTTTTCCTAAAAAAGAATTCTTTCCTAAAAGAGACAAGTTTTGTAAATCACCCGAAAAGGTTGAGGCTGCATAATAGAATTACCGCAGGTACGGACTCAGGTAGCACCTGTCACGTACAAATCTTCCCATCGTAAACAGTAATCATTTGAGCTATTTCAATGTCTTTTTTATTATTAAATACATAAAATATTTAGTATGTTTTTTACCGGATAATATACCTACAAGATCGTTCAATTCTTCATACTGAGATTTGTCTTTTATCTTGATTTCTCAGTCTGAAATAAGTAAAACACGTAACTATTAGACTAGAATTTATTATTTGGCGACATTCTTCTGTTAAGGATGCAGAAACTTCCAGATGATTAAATTATAATGAAATTATTTCACTATTTTCTATCTCACACTCAAAGGCTATGCCTAAACTTTAAAAAATATGGTGTTTATATTGTAAGTTTGTAATCTTAAAGTATAATTAGAACTTAATTATTATAAAAAAAGGTAATCACTACTTATCACAAAAATAAAATGGCTGACATTTTCAGCCAAAAATGGCTCCGGATACGAGGGCATGCATGATAACTACTAGAATTCTTGTCAGAAAAATAGACTTGTTTCAACAATAACACTCAAATTCATGACTAGTCATGAGTTTGTTCCCTTCTCGCAAGCCTTCGAGCCGGACGGACTCCGTCGCTACATTTTTTGTGCATTCACCTAAGGTACCTGAGCCGACTAGAGCGCAGCGAGGGGTGCTTGCATAGAATAAACTGAGACTGACACATGTGGTGGTTGCCTTTTGATAAATATCCAACCTTCGCTATTATTCTAATTATTACTGTGACATGCCTCACTGTGCACCGAAAATTATATATTCAGCATGATTTATTTTAATGGGTAGGTGTATAACTTAGTTGATTTTATTTTTGAAGAAACTAACGTAAATTTCTACGCTTTTATTGATTTCAAGGCCTATCCTTACTTACTACATTTGACTTTGTCGATCAAGCTCACAATCTAGCAACAAAATTATGCTCACAATGTCGATTCGTCGAAGAACATTTCTATTTTATGGCTTCTCATTTAGAAGCGTCGACGTAAAAAAAAATATCGTAGAGCTAGCGACGTTGTATCGAAACATCAACGCACGCGCACGCTAGTTAGAAAAAGAGGCAAACAGGCCTGTCGGGCAAGTTCGGCTGCGAGAGTGGCGGGGCGCTCCTGTCACGCCAGTGCCCCTGCCGAGTGCGCTGTGGAACCACGCACTACTGCTGCACGACAGCCAAAGCTATAGTAAACACACCACACAAGTTCTGTTGCAGTTACTACTTCATAACCGGTTTTATTTCTTGTGATCAAAGTGACAGGCTCTTATATTGTGGCCGCTCCAACACCAAAGTCTAATTCAGCGTTTGTGAACTTAGAAACAAATTTTGAATATAGTGAAGTGTCGTGCTTAGATAATAAGATTTCATGATGCGATGACCCTTGGATTAGAAACAGAGAGTGATTGGATTACTTAACCGATGCATGACTTATAAGGTAAGATCTAAGGAATAATATTTTAATTGTAAAAATAAGGGGCTTGTAGAGGCGTTGAGCTCTGTGGAGGTGGCACAAACAAAACCCATCGAATAAGGGAGCGAAGAAAAGAGCGCCATTGTTGACACGGCAAGCAAGCGTCGCTACCCGAACGAGTCGTCGACTCTACCGACTAAATTGTAGAGTCAAAGGCACTGTGTGCTGCCCTCTTTTGTTGTGTGCAAGCTTTACAGGGTCTCTAATTTAGAAAGCTAATACTGGCAGCAACTTGATGTAATAGATTAGATAGACATGCTGCCAATTACAAACTTTAAAAAATAGATTACCATTTTATTAGTATTTAACATTGAAAACATTATGTCAAGTTTACGGTGGTGATAAATACGGATAAAGAATGCAGTTGAATGAAATGACTAAAAAGCATCAAACATAATTTTGTTTGATGCCAAGTGTGCATTAAAACTTTAATCTCTTCGGTAGATGAAATTAATTGAACACCAGAGTAGACCCCTAATACTGTTAGCCAAGGGTCCCAATAATTCCGAATCCGGCCCTGTTAAATTAGTAAAACTTAAGTCTTTTAGATTAAGTAGGGAACATAGCACATTCCTTAATCTACCAAATTTAATTAATGCAATCTCATATAAACACCCTTAATATAAAAATAAAAGAATATATAAAAAATAATCAAAGTCACAAGAATTTAATGAGTTTCCAGTTATCAGAAATGACGATATCGCAATTAATATATCTCAAAGCATTTATCACTGTAACGATAATAATGTTACTGATAACAAGTATAGTAATATGAATGCCAAATGTAATGGCGTAAGAATTTACTATAACTAATAGTATTGTTAAATATATCTTAATGAGTCATTACTCTTCAGACGACCTTTCGAATATAAATAGAACAAACAATTACTCAGATGTGTAAATCACAACGGTAATGAATGAAAGACATTATCGCATCCTGCGTAACCGAGCCGACGACGCAGGCGCACACATTTTACAGATCAAAATACCAAATATTCTCGAGCAGTTCAATACAGAAACACAGGATACTTACTTACATAGCATAGTTTTTAAATCGGAGAGAACATTTGAAGCTTGTATCGCATGAATAAAACAATGCACTTACCTATAAAGTATTTTATTCAGGTGTTTTTTCAAGTAAAACTTTATTATTATATAGGAGGAAGATTTATTTATTTTAAAATAAATAAATAAATTAATATCATTGATATCACAACGGAACAAATTTGTATTGGAAATCGATATATTTTCTCTTCACATGTAATTTGTTAAGACAGATTTATCCCAAATTTCGTATACTTCCTCGAACCTGTGGAAAAATGAAAATAATATGTTTTGCAATTTAATAGCAATTCATTTCCGATTGTCATTACTCGTTTGTCTATCTGGCCTCATCACATATGTTGTTAATATTACTAATATCAATGAAGTATAAACTTGACTCACTCAAGTCAATACTCAAGATAAGACCAAAAACGTAAGTGTATGCGGAATGGAATGATAGGATGAGATGAGATGCAATGAATGAATAGGAATTTGCTACAACTTTATCTATCTAAGGAATCTTCTTGGTGTTACGGTCTATAGAAAAACCCAAGTATTTAAATGATACGAAAGGTTTATCTCATACCAGTAAAAGTGTTATTCCCGTGCAATTTGCGATACAAGACGTAATATATGTATGTATACGCGAATTCGAAACGCATACCTTAAAACTTGACATACTTCCACTGGTAATGTGCGCTGACCGCTGCGTTTAACTGTACTATACCACTCGCTAACATAGGCAAACGAGGCCTCACTAATTGCTTAGAAAACATAACGCCTATCTAACATTTCTTGTTAAAGTTAAAGCTTACTGACTTACGTGCCTCATGCAAACTCCATAGTACAGAAGGATGATCATCAAATCTATTAAATACTCAACGCACCTATTTAGAAAGTATGTACTACTCTGTCAAGAAAGTAGCAGGAAAAGATCAATAATACACAAACTGTTTGTTATTCATCCCAATTTATTTTATCACCTTCAAAATATGCTCCTTTAGAAACGATACACTTACGCCAACGAATAATCCAATCATCAAAACATTTTTTAAACGCTGTTTTCGGAATTGAGGTCAGTTCTCGCCGCGAATTCTCTTTTATGTCTTCTACCGATTGAAAACGGGTGCCACGAAGTGGTAATTTGAGTTTAGGAAAAAGAAAAAAGTCGGCTGGAGCCATATCTGGTGAATATGGTGGTTGCTCGATGGTATTTGTTGAGTGTTTGGTTAAAAATTCGTTCACAATGATGGCCTTGTGCGAAGGTGCATTATCATGGTGCAAAATCCAAGAATTTTCTTTCCACAAATCTGGCCTTTTTCGTCGGATTTGCTCTCTTAAACGCCGCATAACACTCAAATAATATTCCTTATTTACCGTTTGACCTTCCGGCAAGAATTCCGAGTGCACAACACCGCGATAGTCAAAGAAAACAGTCAACATGACTTTGACTTTTGAACGACTTTGGCGTGGTTTTTTCGGTTTCGGTTCAGTTGGAAGGCGCCACTCCGAAGCTTGTTGACTAGTTTGCATGTCAAACTCGTAAACCCACGTCTCGTCACCAGTAACAATGCGTTTCATGAATGTTGGGTCGGAATTGACTCGTTCTAGCATGTCCTCAGCGACACTCATGCGATTGAGTTTTTGAAAAAAATTCAGGTCTTTTGGGACTAGCCGAGCGGCAACATGTTTCATACCCAAATTATTAGTTAAAATGGTACGGATCGACTCGTGAGATACAGAAAGTTCGGTGGCTATCTCTCTCAAAGTTGAATGAGGATTTTCAGTCACTATTTCCTTCACTTTTGCGATGTTAACTTCAGTTGCAGACGTTGATGGCCTACCAGAGCGAGGCAAATCTTCCATCACATCTCGACCGCTTTTGAACGCTTTGTACCACTCATAAGCACGAGTTTTTGATAAAGTCGATTCACCGTAAGCCTTCTGTAACATTTTCAGTGACTCCGAACACGATATTCCATTGGCAATGCAAAATTTAAGAAAAACTCTTTGTTCGATGTTTTTATCCATTATGAAATTAGCAATACACACTAGATATGATATAACTAAAAATAGCACTGTATTTAATGTAAACAACAGATGCAACTCAAACTCCGCGCCAAAATGGAAAACAGTTGTGCCAATCTAACAACAACAAAAAAAACAAAAATATGAATTTGGAACCATAAATAAATACTCCATTCCCGATACTTTTCTGACTGAATGTATATACTTACAGACGTAGTTTTTTACTATTATGTTTTCAGTTCAAGCTGAAAATTATAAAGTTTTTCTTGGAAGAAATCGTTTATTGTACGAATAAGGAGCGATAAGAAGGCGTTTTATACGTAGGTACTTTTATCTCCCTAGATTGCACGCGCTAAATATTGTAAGAAAAGTAAATGCCAAATAATGCGTATATTGGCCTAAGTTTGACTATAAAACATGTCGCTATAGAAATTTATATGATGGGTTTGTACTTACCTGGGTAAGTACTTACGTGTACGTAGTCATGTCAGGGAATAAGTGTAAAGTATGAACGGATTCTTTAGTCAAATTATTAATATATATTGCATGCGGTGACACTGTTAAAACAATAAAGAAATAAAAAAAATTCCCGTAGCAGTAATTTAATAAACATTAAGCAGATATAACTATAGCCCACATTAACATTTCACAAATAAAACGCAAGTTTTAGAGCATTCTGGACCAACGAAAGAATCAAGAACACTTTCAAGTCTCGCCACGTAGTTATCCCTCTATCCCTAACACGTCTTCTTAGAGACACATTTCACGCGTGACATTGCCAGAAGCGGCTATAAATTGTATGCTGATATGGAAAACTCAGCAAAAACGTTTTTTATCGTCTCGCAAAGACATCCCATCCCGGAGTGTTGGCCGGCCGGTTCTGCAGGATTTCTTATTGTGGTCGGGAGAGAAGCCGCAGCTTCCCGAGTTGCGTGGGTTCTCGTTGGACTTCACTGTAGTCACCCGAGGCTCAAATGTCAACCGCATCTGCGTAATTGCAATATTATTTACAGTATTCGCAGACTGGAATAATTTAGTTAAGTATAATTAATAGGGCTGGTATTGGCATCTTGTATCATCTATCAATTTTTGCGTCACATGATATTAAGTACCTACTTACATATGGAATATTTATCCCCAGATCTGATAAAATACCTACTTTAACCTACCTAATATTTAACTAACGGTCTCTATAGGGCTATAAAGCGATCTTACTTTCTGACCGCGACATCTGTTCCACTCTGAAATCGTTCCATTAAATATTCATTCCTATGTGCCGTCTTTACATTTTTATGCCTTTCTTATTTCGTATTCGATGTTAGAAGCGACGTCATATTTATTATAGTAACCTTCTGCTGCGGCAGATGTAACCCGCGCACCTACGTTTATATAAGTACTTTATGAAATGAATCTCATTTCACGTATATTCGCGGTCGTATGGTTCCTCGAGCACCGTATAGAGCTACAAAGAGCTGTATCGGGATTTTAGAATAACGATGCTATTACCTTCCACCCGATAACCGCCTGTTTGTTTAGGGCAGTAATTGTGCCGCCAGATACAGCGTCGATAAATTACAGGTTCAAGGCGTAATGTATCGGAGCGGTGAAATTCGCGTTAACGAGTTATCGCTAACAGCTAGCTCGGATGTAAACGCTTGGTCTCTCTTAATAAATAAAAAAAGGTATTAAACTGTTTAAACTGCATCGCCAATTGCAACACGCTATCACACACCACAATAAAATCTAGCGTCCCCTGATTTTTAGTCCTTTGTGTAACACATCTGTGCATATGTGCAAATGCGCACCGCCTTCTGTTACATTACTTACATATAATCGACAACCCTTTTAGATACAGCCCTTATGTTGTTAAAAACTTTTCATACTCAGATTTTATTGTTTTGTTTTGACCACTATTATTTATTTTGCATTTTAACGTAACATGCAGCTGCTGAAAACAAACAGCAAAATCTGCGCACTTCCTTTATATTTGATCGGGATTCCAGAGTTAGTATAGGCAAAATTTTACAACTATTTTTATATTAATTTTATTACAGCTAACCATAGTGGAAGTACGACTATGGTTAGCTGTAATAAAATTAACAACCCAATCTACAACCGACCCCATTACCTAAGTACTTACTTATTAAAATCATTTACGTCCTTTCTGCAGCATTATACAGTTTATGGCCGCAATTAAAAGTGAAGATCTGCATAAAAAAGACTATGTCTGCAATAAACCGTATCAGGTTATAAAAGATGGATTTAACCAAAGCATCGTAACAAAGTGGATAGAAGCGCTGAGACAAGACAATCGAGTTCTTATTCTCACGATGAGTAAAATGGTAAAAAAATAGAATGTGAATCCTGGCCAACGAGTACCTTGCATACTGTGCATCGGATGCCGTGAGACCGGGAACCAGTAATCATAGCAAACAGAGAGTACAGAATAGTCATTTCATAGAACAAGTAAAAGTAAAAAAAGTAACACTAGCGGCCATTCAGCCAATGCGGTCTCGAAAGTTACAGAGCCCAAATATTTCAGTAAATCTATAAAATAAACAGCGTCCTCATTACCTGAATTCTGAAGTGTTATTGTTGCACTTTGTATTGCATTCAGAGTCACATCTATCTTCTCAATATTTTGTATTTGCAGTGTGCTTGCACTTACGCCGACCAGCGACATCCTCCTCCTCAATTATCATTATTTAATCAACTCTTAGAATTTTTCCTTGTTAAAAAATACCCAATGAAACAAACACTATTTCGTACTCATTAGGTAGGTAATAATATAACGTAATAAGCTTCCCATCATTTCTTCCACATATGGCTCCTAAAGTCAAATAATACCTTCTTATTATTTAAGCATTTTTAGAATATCACAAAATATAGGTACCTTTTTCATAGCATAGCGATTTTTTGGCAGTGTGCAGTAACAGAGGATAATTAGCTGGGAATAAAAATAAAATACTGTGTGTTGGTAAAAATAAAGAAAACTATAATAAAAACTTAAAACATAAAAATAATCTTAACAGCGATAAAAAATATATATACGTATATAATCACAATATTTTAATTTTAAATGGATGGCTGATTCGATGCCTAAGCGAGACGGAGATAGTGGCATGTTGCTAGCGCATTGCGTAAAAGAAGAATACAAAGTCCTATGTTGCTTTTACCATTATTTACTTCAACATTAGCTCGAGCAGCACAACTGCTACCAACGCACACACTATGTTCTTTTTCAGAACCAAACTAGCATGGCAGCCTTGGTTTTAGAGATGGTAATGATGAATGAAAAATGTTAAATCAATAAAAATTGCAGCAGCAGGTCACGTGGTCTTGAACCAAAGCAAATAACGTCATCAATCAGCAATGCATTTGTACAGATACAATTACGTAACGTTTTCTTGCTAAGATACAATGATTCATGTCCATTCAACAGTTAAAAAAACCAGGTGCAAATTTAAAACCAATTCTTGGAAATTATTAACTCGTAAATCGTAATTAATAAATATAAGTAGAACACCTTATACCTGTTAAAAAGTGAACACATACATCCGTTCGTGTAAAATTAAACACATTATGTCGTACTTATACCTAGCTTCGTTTTTATTAGTTTCCTTCATATATTTAGGTTCTGTAAGAGCTGATTAGCCTACAACACCAACCTACTTACTTTAACGTCAAGCAAGTTTGTACCTAGGAAATTATAAATAGTAAGCGCTTGCCTGTGAATGTTTACAATAGTTTACAATCTCTAACCGCCAAACACTAATTAGGATTTACCTGCCGTGTAGAACACAATTAAAAAAAAAAGTCAACAATAATTCTGTGTATTTTCAAGAAAATTTTAAAAGATATAGGTATAATTGTTTTTTTTTTCTTGCAGTGTGCAGCGAAAGATGGCGTGCGTAGAAAGAGAACGGTATTAAGCAAAGATGGGCCTCGCCCAGACGTTTCTGGTGCTCCTTGTGTCCACGGCTCACGCCTGGATGCCAGATGCAAATGCCCGCATCGAACTTAAATATGGTAAGCTATAAAATAAGTATTTAAACTATAAAAAAAGAAGAAGTGATTAGGATTATCTCAAAGGATATTAGGACACCCAAAAGTAAAGATATTAGGTAATTAAATACTACTTATTTAATATCATGTATACAAATGAAGAAAAAGATAGTTCATGCAATAATACATTTTTATGTAGATTAAGTGATTCACTTATAATAAAATATATGGTTTCTTCCCTAATGCTACGACTGCCGCGGGTGCAAGATAAGATTCATCGAGATTTGACAGACACCTGAGAATTTCCCAACCAATTGTTATGAAATCGCAAACTACCATTATTGTTTAATAGCTGTACAATGGGAACATTGTTCGTTGCATGAAGGCAAAAACATTTTTAAATGCAGGGATGAAAAACCGATTAATATAGGCATGGGAACAATGGATCGGTGGTAGAAACGTTAAGGTGTCCGGTTAAAATGCGTGATGCGCAGAAAGGCACAGTTTCAAATCCCACCTCTACCATGTTCCAATGACTATTTACGAAGTTATGCATTAGTTTAAATACTAACCGATGCTCTTACGGTGAGAGAAAACATCGTGAGGAAACCTGCACATTCAAACAACTGGATGTGTGACAGATGAGAGTCGCTTCGTGTAAAAAACTGACTCACCTAATCTAGGCTCCATGGTCAAAGGCATACCCCGGGCTCCTCTTCAGGGAGATGAGGATGCTACCGAGACTAAAGCCAGGAAGAAAACGATATGCATGCGAATAATAAATACCTCCAAGTTATTTAAAATTGGTAATAAGTATTTCACGCCCCAACTAAAGAATAAACTGAATCATGAAAATAAGTAGAGCCTTCTAATAAATATGTAGATTACTTATGAAATGGGCTTTGTTTCACTAACTCCTTTTCAGATAGGGATGAGACTTGGAAAAATAGGAAAGTAGATAAGTGCTTAATTAAATTATAGCGGTATCATTTATTTTCAGAGGCTAGCTTATCCGGATAAGTCTTTAACTTCGACGGTGTCAGAAAACGCTCAAATTAACCATATCTAGGATACTTACTTATTGTAGTCTTGTATTTGGTTCTCGTGGCCTTTGGTGACTCTGTTCAAGTTTTTATGAATTGGTTTGTTACAGGCGATGAAACTTCAGAGCAGTTTGTGGGCAACACCACGGCGCCGGACCACTTCCGCATCTTAGACAAAGATGATTTTTCCATCATAGTGGGTGGAAGGCAAGTATATTTAATATCCATGTTACCGTGATATAAAAATATTTCTATTATATTACCCATATCTTAGCAAATTACAAAAGAACCCAATCTCAGTGCTTTAACTCATGGAAAAACTAGAAGCCTCTTGATTACACAAAATGAGCATCGAATGATACATTACCCATACAAGGAACTGGCAAGCAGATACATTTGAACTAGTTCTGCGGCCAGTTTAGTTTTACGAGCCAACAACCTTTTGAGATGAACATGCCTAATTACAATTACAGTACCTAATTTATACTAGCTATCAGGCAGTTTTCTGAATAAATTTTGTTTTATTATAGGAACACTGTTTACAACCTCAGCCTCTATGATCTCTCGGAAAATGTGGAGCAGGTAAATATCTATACGTTACACTTATTTTATACTTTAAAAAATTACGTGCACTTGTTACGTTTAATAAAAATGCACTTTGTTCCCTTTATGGCTGAATGAAAACATTAATGAAGTAGCGGAATAAGCGATTCTTTTTAATAGGTTTTTACTCAACATAATGCAAATTATAACTAAAATTAGCAAAAGTGGCAAATAAAATTATATCTACCATATCAATAATCAATTTCAATAAAAATAGCATCTCCATCAGTGATCAAGCGTGCATAAAATGTTAAAGCCTAAATAAATATATAGGTACCTACCACGGTCTGCCCTGATTTATGATAACAGTGCCTAAGCAATGGTATTACATAAACTCAGACGTGGAAATAAAGTAAAGCAAACAGTCCTTACGAAACGCCATCTTATATTTGGTCAAAAGTAATAACGGGCGATTATAGACCGGTAGCCGGGCAGATTAGTTCGATTGTAGCTTTTGCAAAGACCAGCGAATCACCGGTCGGCGACCCGGCTTTGGCTGCAGTCCGTCGCCTCTTGGAATCGCGCTCTACAACACGTTTACGTATCTTATCTTGCGCAAACAAGCACACTTCTACATCGTCTCAAAACACCGAGAGTAAAAAATTAACTCGTGCAATGTGCCTATATTAATAATTAATAACAATATTAAATTGTCGCAGAAAAACCATCACCGCTATCTGACTATGTTCTCGGTTGCATCCACAGCTGTGTTGATTCCTCTAAGTAGTTCACTAATTCGTAAGTCACGCAGTACGCACGTCAGTTGAGGTATATTTCATTAGATTCCTCACTCAAGAGCGAATAAGAAAAAAAATATAGATCATTATTAATCAACGATATTAATCTACTGATAAAACAAAAAAGTAGTTCTGTACTATTCAATTTTTATGTTAGCGCTGCACTCTCTGTTCATTCTTAGTTACGGCACGGCCCATTACCCAGAGCGCCATGTTTATTTTTCAAATCATGTTAAATGATTTACCATATAAGCCGTCTACTTAGATTACACATTGTTAAAATTTAAAAAGGAAAAGCTTTTAGCGTTGAATCGGTTCTCGACGTCCTATCTACGAGATATAGCTTTAGTTAAAGCTTTGTTTGATTAACCTATTTCAAACATTTTTATTTGTAATAGCTAAATTATCTTTTTTAACACTTTTTAAACTTCGAATAGGTATTTAATCGGTAAAAGGTCCATTGAAAAAATTCAAGTTACACATTCTATTTGAAAGTTAACAGTAATTTCCCTGTTAACAATGATTGATAGAACTAGTTGATGAATTTCGAACTGTATTTTTGAATGCCAAAATATACCTACGACACGAAACAGACGATTAATGGGATCACAATGTGCGCATAAAATAAAAATACGAAGCAGTAGACCGTAGGGCGGTACAAAGCTAAAATTGTTGGCACAGTGCCATTCCAGTCAGATATTGCTAAAGTTCGCCATCGCCACGTCAAAAAACAAACGAATGTTTACAAGCTGCGCTAACATAAACATTCTTTAACCATCGAATCGACAAGCTAAGTTGCCTTAAACATATGTTACTCGTATATTCACGCAGAGAAAACATAGAAAAAAATAAAACCAAATATAATAAAAACTCATGTTTTTTTCGACAAACGCTGCGAAAGTTAAACTAGGTAAATCATATAAGACGTAACTATAGAATTTTCGTTTGATAAACCATAAGTGGAGCAAAGCAGCCAATCTACATTTTTAAAATTCTATTGTGGATACATACATACATATGATCACGTCTATATCCCTTGCGGGGTAGACAGAGCCAACAGTCTTGAAAAGACTGAATGGCCACGTTCAGCTATTTGGCTTAATGATAGAACCGAGATTCAAATAGTGACAGGTTGCTAGCCCATCGCCTAAAAGAGGAATCCTAAGTTTATAAGCCTATCCCTTAGTCGCCTTTTACGACATCAATGGGAAAGAGATAGAGTGGTCCTATTCTTTTTTGTAATAGTGCCGGGAACCACACGGCACTGCCGGGAACCACACGGATATTGTGGATACATTTTTAAAATTCTATGGTGGATGGTACAGCTAATAAAAAAACTCGGAATATTTTTATTAACTTAGGGTAAGAATGGGTATTACCGGTCGCTTAAGGAGAAATAATCACAAATCAAATAATAATCAATATTCCTTTATTAATCTTATCGATAACAAAACTTTAGGTAATCTTCTAACTAAATCACATTAATTGAGATCAATAACTGAAACAATTTTGGCATAATTAGTCTTAAAAAAAAAACTACTTTGACTGGTATTCGACACCACGGAGGGTAAAACCAGTCAGTCGGTTGATAATACCGGTCAAGGTTTGTTATGGCATAAGTCACAGATATAACCCTCTGGAGAGTCACAACCAGAGCATTCAGCATGTGCCCAGAGGCCACACAGTACACATCTATACCACAGCTCGTTATTTTGCCCATAATCATCGCAAATGATACATTTATTTTCATAATCATCATCAGTGTCTTCATCTTCACGTAAGTCTGTCATTTCTATTTCCGAGTCCGATGTACTATCATTACGCTTGTTTTTGTCTTGAAGCACTCTTCTTTTAGCCTTTTTCACTTCGATCGATTTTCCTTTTCTTTTAATTGTCTTTTTTTCAGGTTTTATTTTAAGTTTTTTCTCTTTTAAAATTTTTCTGTTTTCTTTCTCAATCAATGCTTGTTTGTTAGGAGTTCCTGTCAGGACTGATGCATGCTGCTTGCGAGATAGTATATTTTTTGTCTTTTCCATCGACTTACTTGGCAGTGGCAGAAGATCCCTAACTGTGATAGTATTACCACTTCCTGAGGTAGAAGGAATGGGGTTTGTATAAATATTGCTCGGCTGCTCAAATGCGGAAATTATTGGTGTATTATTTGTTGAGACTGGTTCAATTACATCAATAAGAGATGGTGATTTAGATAAAATGGTCTGAGAATGAGTTGGTGGGTCATGTGTTATTGATTCATCTAATATGATTTGGGCTTCTGGTGTCTTGTTATCCCGGTCTCTTACTTCTTCTGTCGAAACTACAACTTCGTTACTATTTAAAATTTCAGCAGCCACAAAATCTTCGTCTGTAAATACGTCGGGGTTTAAAGGATATATTCCTGTAGCAGCAAAACCTGCTTCAGCTTTTGGAATGGTTGCTATTTTTTGAAAAGCTTTTCTGAACAGTGAAGCGAGATCATTTTGTGTTATCTTTTTTCCCAATTGATTCTTTATAAAAAGATTACATTCTTGTTTATAGGCTGCTTTCAATGGACCATAGACGGAAACATCTAGGGGTTGTATTCTATGCGAGCCATGTGGTGGTAATGATAACATCACTATGTTGTTGCCTTTGCAAAATTCATAAGCTCTCAAAGAAATGTGGCTTGCATGGTTGTCCAGGACCAGCAATATGGGCTCGTTTTCTGAAGGCTTGGTGAATTCTGCAAAATGCTTAAGCCAATCTACAAAGAGATCTTCATTAATCCAGCCATTTTTCGAGCACCGATAGACTGCCCCTCGAGGGCCGTCTGTTTCTAAAGCAGATGAATGTCTCTGTCGTGGATAAATTAGCATTGGTGGGACGTAGACTCCGGTAGCATTTACAGCACACACAGCTGTCACAGTCTTTCCTCTCTCTCCGCTAGTAATAGAACCTACACGTTTCTGTCCTTTCTCTGCCACAATTTTTCCGGGGTCTTGCACTGCGGAAATCCCAGTTTCGTCTACGTTCCATATGTTTCTTGGCAGAAACTTGTATTTATCCATTAGCTCTGTAAGAAGTTTGAAAAACATACCAACTTCGTTTTTGTTAAAAGCAGTTGCTCTATTCAGACTCATACCTTGAGCTTTCCTGATAGATAAGTGATTTCTTTTTATAAATCCTTTGAGCCAATCCTTGCCAGCAAGTTCAAAAGTGTCATTAAAATTATGCTTAATGTTATTTTTTACAGCATATTCGTATGCCATTTTCCTAATTTGAAGCGAAGTGCACCCGTAAAATATTTTACCAAGGAACTTAACCTGCGTAGCCATTTCGTTTTCTTGCTCCCTCGTGAAGACAGTGTTTCGTCCCAGTTGTGGTTTATTACTGTTCTTGTTCTTTATCCTTTCTTGAAGCGTAGAAAACGGTACACCACAAGATCGCGCTGCTTCTCGAATAGGTTTTCCATCCGCCACCAGGTTGAACCCTCTGCGTAGTTGATCTTGGCTCCATGACGCCTTTGAAACTGGTTGGCTTCTTCTTTTAGGCATTCTTTAATAATAAACAAACATAAATAACAATATTTTTTACTTATTTTACATGCGGGTAATACCGGTCAGCGCGACCGGCATTGCCCGACTAGAAACATTTCCGTAAATAAAATTCTAGGTTAAAAACTCGTCGAGATTAGTTCAAAAAAGAATATTACTTTGAATGCTTAGCATTTATGCTACAATAATCACCAGTAACAATGTTAGAAATGTGAAACAATAAATACTCACCTCTTATTGTTTTAACCCGAAAAATTACTTCAACTGGGCGCGAAAACAAGTGACGTGCGTTCATTGCAAATGGCGGCTTGGAATGAAGCGGGGGCCGGGGCGTTCGCGCTCGGCTACATCATGCGACGCGCTGTGTATGTGTGCGTGTGCGGAACGTAGTAGTATGGGAGATTTTGCGATGACCGGTAATACCTTCTGACCGGTATTACCCGGTTCTACCCTAATCATTTTGCCTTACTTGCAGCGTTTGGAGTGGCAATCAACGGATGCGCATAGAGAACTATGTCAGTTGAAAGGAAAATCGGCAGATGAGTGTCAAAATTATCCACGTGTAGCTGCCCGAACCCACGACCGTCTTTTAGTATGCGGCACCAATGCTTTCAAGCCATTGTGCCGTTGGTATCCTCGGCATGCACAAAGCCATCATCAAGAAGAATTCGATGGATCGGGTCGCTGCCCTTATGATCCTCAACACAACTCGACCGCTATATTTGCTGGTAAGCACGTCTTATTATCATCATTATCAGCATGAATTTCCTTTTAAATGTCAAAGATGTGTACAAGATCGACCTTATTCGATTATAACCATTTCCTATTCGCGGCGTGATCACACATTGCGATGATGTTCAGAGAGATGGCACGACCCGCTCCGGCGCAGGCGAGGGTTGCGCCGAACACGACACGAACACTGCGATATTCATCGATTTATTGCCTTTACAGTTAGCTTACTATACAAAGGACTGGTTGTGGGTGGATTATTTAGTAACAACAAATCATAAATCTATACTGTAACAATATGTAAGTCAAATTTAAGAATAAAAAAAATATACAAGGATATCCTCGGCGTCTATTTCTAGTAATACCTACATATATTACCTATTTTCAGTAAAGAAATAGATCAGATAATGATGAAAAATATGATAGTAATGAACTTAACATGCAGACTTATTCTTGTTGCAGATGGTAAATTGTACACAGCAACGGCGGCAGATTTTTCAGGGACAGATCCGTTAATTTACAGAGAACCTGTAAGAACCGAAAGATCAGACCTTCGACTACTGAACGACCCCTCGTTTGTGGGCGCCGTCGCTTCAACTAGCCATGTATATTTCTTCTACAGAGAAACTGCAGTTGAATACATGAATTGCGGGAAGGTGAGTGATTTTTGTCCTCAGTTTTCTGTTACGTGGTTAATACAGTACCAACCTTAAGGTTGGTGGGGTAATTTTAGGGAATTGGATGACAAAATAAAATATCGCTGAAAGGCAAAGGAAGATTTGCTCAATAGTGAAACGTAAATGGTTTACTTACATATTAAAAATCAAATAGAACAAAAAATATAAATTGTGTTTTAATGTTTCTTCATCAGGCCGTGTATTCAAGAGTGGCAAGAGTATGTCTTAACGATATTGGTGGTCCACACACATTTAGCGATCGATGGACTTCGTTTCTAAAAACTCGTTTAAACTGCTCCATGCCTGGCGACTACCCATTCTACTTTGACGAAATCCGTAAGTACCTATATAAATAAAAAAATGTGTTCTCTCGTAATATGCAAAATCAAAATTAAAATAATTTTTATATTTTATTTTTAACAATGATTTTTATACTTTATTTTTAGAAGCAACAACGGAGCTCATCAATGGTATTTACGGCAGCGGCGGCAGCAGAAACGACATAGTATACGCCGTATTTACCACTCCTCAAAACGCAATTGGAGGTTCAGCAGTCTGTGCGTTTGCTATGAGAGATATTTTGGATGCATTCGAGGGTCCATTCAAAGGACAGGAGAGTATGAACTCAAATTGGCTACCTTTAGAAAAAGACAAAGTGCCGGAGCCAAGACCAGGGTCTTGTGAAGAAGACAGTCGGACGCTATCTGATTCAGCCGTCAACTTCATAAAAACTCATTCGTTGATGGACAAAGCTGTTCCATCGTTTTTGGCACGACCAATTCTAATTAGAGTCAGCCTCCAATACAGATTCTCCGCAATTGCTGTACATCCTCAGGTGCAAGCGATGAACGGAAATAAATATGATGTGATGTACGTCGGTACCGACGACGGTAGAGTCATAAAGGCTGTGAACGTAGCTGCTAATGAAGGCGAATTCTATGCTAGTTCTGATGAAGATAGTAAAAGTCCTGTAAGAACGGCTGTGATTTCTGAGGTGCAAGTTTTACCACAAGGGGTGCCGATCAAACAAATGCACGTTGCCCTCACTACTGAGAAGTTAATAGTGGCATCAGGAGACATAATAAGAGCAGTGACGTTATCGTACTGCAGCAATGTTCACTCATGCAGGTAAACACTAATTAAACAAAGTACAATCACATCTATTAGCTTTTCATTTTGTCAAAACATTAATTTTCTATACTTACATTTATATCAACAATCAGTTGAAACTAGATACTTAACGGATTTCTTAAATGATTTTAATTTATTCCTACGGGAGTAAATTCGGACCAACACAAGATTTATGTCCACTTTACAACTTATATACATACGAACATAACATAGTACTTAAATAGTTTTCCAAAATAATGTATGTTGTTACCATTTTCTTTGCAGGGAATGTGTTGCATTACAAGATCCACACTGCGCGTGGGATTCAAAACAACAACAATGTTCTTGGGTCGGGAACAGGCAATTTCCGAATCCTGAGCGATTTCTACAAAATGTAGAATATGGAAAGACTGATATATGTAATAAGTTGCCAGCCCTCTCGACGGGGCATAGTAATAAAAATCCAGGAACAAAGAAGCCCAAACTGTCCCAATCAGACGATATCCAAAATGAAATACTGATAGAAGTTGTTGAAACCAACGTTTTATCAGAGGACAAACCTACCAATAATAATAAACACGGAACAGGTAATTCATTTTAGCATCTATGTGTATGTAATGTCAACTTAATAATTTGATTCCCCAATCATAATATCAGATAAGTACGTAATATAAAGAATTTTTCATAACAATATTTTTCTTAGTTTAAAATCACTAGTTGTATTATACATCTAGTTTTAGGATAATATCACATAAACAATATATATTCAATTTTTTTTTTTTTTATTTAAGATTCTCTGACTGTGGAAGCCGCCGACGGTAATATCTACACATCACAAGCCCTGTTGACGGCAGTGGTAGCTTCCTGTTTGGTGACGCTGATGGTGGGATTCGTCATTGGATACCTCTTCTCCCGCCGATTTCGACATCCTTTTTTTGCCGATACGTCGCCCTTCAATGAACAACACAACCACCTTAATAGGTAATTCCCCCAAATTATTCAACTGGAATATTAAATTTAGATACCTACTAAATAGGTATTCTAGACAAGTATTTTTAATTCCCTAACATAAATTCATCATTGAGCCATAGGCCTACAGCTGAACATGTCCTTTCAGTCTTTTCGACACTGTTGGCTCTATCTACCCCGTAAGGGATAAAGACGTTATTATATGTACCTACGTAGTACGTACAAGTATATAAACAAACAAACGTAATATCATATGATAAATTATAATAATTTGTTTACAACTACATATTTTCGTATAACTAAATTAGGGACACTACCATGGTTTAAAACATTTAGGCACAACATATTGGTACCAAAATCAGTTCATACAAATATGAAAATGTATAATACTTTTTTGTATTTTCAGACTAAGCCCCTTGGAAACTCCTCTCAACGCTAATTCGGGGTACATGCCACCGCGATCAAAAAATGTGAATATGGTGGCCAACGTATGTCCACTCGCTAAGCAAGACAATCTGCATATGGAGCTGGGAAAAGACCGCCCGTTGGACCTCAGGAACTCAACAGAATCGCTAGACAAGGACCTCAAGTGCGGTACCTTACAGAAAGTGAAAAAGACTTACATTTGAAAAATACCAAACAAAACTGTATATGGTTCTATCACAAAGTGATTTATGATGAGTGACGATACATTTACGTCGTGTGTGCCAAGTCTTCCGATTTATTCGGTAGGTCAGCGTGTTCAGTGCTAGCATATGTTTGATGGCTGTAAATATTGTTTTAATGTTAAATGTACAGTTTCCACGGTTTAAACTATGTACGACGTTAAATAGCTACTTGCATTTAAGACCAATAAAGTTGTTTATTTAGATTGATTTTAGTCTTGGTAGAATGCCAAGTTGAATAAGTAATATGACTTATTCACATTTTACATTCCATAAAATACTTCTAATAAAAATAGTGATCATGATGTGAAATTAGCAATTGTAAATATCTTAGGCTAATTGATTGTATATATTTACAATAAGCGATTACTTTTTTATATCAATGGGCTGGCATTTCAACATAATCAAAGAAAATATATGTACAAGTAATAATTCTATTTAAAGGAGATCATTTTTAATCAGAATTATTACTGTATATTAACTCAATACTTTTACTCTGCAAGTTTATATTGAAAAAAAGCATGTAAATTTTGTTGATTATGAAGAAATAAAATCATAGCATTAATTGCTGTGCTAAGTGCATAGTGCCTTGTAGGTTGCCAATTTAGTGCCTAATGTAATTTAATATACATTATGATGAAAAATATAAGGATATATTTAACCTCTTGTTATATTACAGTTAACATGAAATGAAACAAAATTCAAGTTATGTACATATAGATTATCCATGAAAAAGTTTAATGTAGGCAAAAAAATTCATAGTAAATCTCATAGTAGCAAATAAGTCTTATTTATTTGGTTTTATTTTGATATGCTTTTTGTCTTGTAAAAAGTATTCCTTAACTTTATTATTCCAAAAAAACTATCTACCATAATTATGAATTAAACCAGGCTGATGTAACCACCATATCTAAAAATAAGATGTATTCCCACCGTAAAATTATCAAAGTCTCTTAGTTACATAAGCAGAGAACCTTCCTGTAAATACTACATGTAAGTGGTAATTAATAAATAGAAATCCTTCTGTCTTGTATTACAAACATAATCATGGATGGTAAAAATTAATTTTATTTTACATGTTTCTTATAAAACATTATATTTTTTTTTACAATTGTGTTATTTTAAGTGATCTACAGAGTAAATTGAAATGATACTGTACAATTTGCTAGTTATCACACTTCAAAATGATTTATTAATATTTTTATATAAAAATAAATCAATTAAATGCCTAGCAAGGTTATCAATTTCCCATAATATTGGAGAAATATAAGTATTATTAAATAAAAAGTTGTTTATTTATTTACACTTTTTCCTCATACTCAACTAAAATTCTTTTGCCTCTCCTTGTAATAAATTATTAACACTCATGTAATTGATGTAATTGCAAATAAACTGACGCTTTTCAACTGAGGATTTAACAATGTTGGTATCAATATTTAATATGATTTCATCGGCACCATTATCACAAATTGTAGGTTCTTCTTTGATTACTGGAGCTCCTTCATGAAGCAATATGAAATTATGAAGCACACATGCAGCTCTTAGTATTGTTCCTACAGCCTGTGGACTGTCTAAATCCAAATGGCTCAATTTCTTAAACCTTTCCTTCAACATCTCAAATGCATGTCCTATATAGCTTCTTGTCTTCCAATGGACTTCATTGTATTTCATTTCTTCACTTGTTAACAATTCTTCAGCAGTGAAGGGAGTCATTAAATTGTACTTCAACTTATACTCTGAGTCACCAAGAATATGACTGTCAAAATCTACAAAGTTTTTCAACTCCTGTGAAAGTTTACTTTCCTTGAACACTTTGTATTTCTTTGTCTTTCCCATTGAACCTACATGTATATCAATGAACATGAGAGATTCATCACAGACAGCTTGCAGCAGGACAGTATCTAGAGATGCTTTTTTGGTTCTCCTTGAACCTGCCTTGAAACGAAAAGAATCTATGAAACCCACACAATTAGGAAATTGAAATCTGTTTAATACCTTAAGCCTGGTGATGTGTTGTTCTTCAGGAGATGGCCAATTGATTAAATAATATGTCAGTCCTGATAACATAGCAGCAATGTCATAAAAAATATTTCGTACTGATGATTTCTGTAGACAAAACAGTGCTGCCACATCATTGAAAGATAAGTCAGAAGTTAAAATAAATATGAAGATATGGAGTTTTTTATCCAATAACATATTGGTTTTGTCTGCTTCAACATTCTCTTGTAAGTATTGTAATAGCGCCTGAAAAAGAAAGAAGTTGCAAACTGACTGGATGTCGTAGAAAGAAGCTAAGGGATAGGCTTGTAAACTTGGGATTCTTCTGTAAGGCGATGAGCTGGCAACTTGTAACTATTTGAATCTGAATTCTAACATTAAGCCTTAGAGCTGAATGAATGAAAAAGGAACAGGCAAAGTAAAATACTAATGCCTTCAAAAAAATAATATCAAATAATAATAGAATTAATTGGGCACCTTTGCTGTTGATCTTTTCATTCTAAAATTAGAAATATAATCAACATCACTTAAAGTTTTCACAACTTTTTCATAGAATCCTGAATTTTTACATTTATAACTGTTTTTTGAATGGTGATATTCAGTATGTTCACCCACTGACTGCAAAACATTGCTGAATTCATTTGTAAGCACTTCATTGAATGTATTTACATTTTCATTATTTTCGTAAATGACATTTGCAATTGTAACGGCTAATCTACTTATTGTTGTATTACTGTTACTATCTAAGAAGAGTTCTGTGACAAACTGTGTATCAAAGCTATTCATTTTGCTTTCAATGTAACTAAAATTTAAACCATAAGCTGAGTTTTCATGTGTCTAGTTCTGCAGTATTTTAATTGTTTTTCACTCAGGCTTTATGAGTATTTCCCTTAAATTCGAGTTTTTTACTCCTTAGGGATATGTAGTTAATCTTTTATTTAACTTTTTTGTGGTTTTCCCATGGAATGATTGATTATCATAAATATGTTAACAACAAAATAGTACTTTGTGTTACTTATTGACAATATTAATTATTTATTGTTTACTTTGTGATATGTGAACACTAAGATACTAAAACAAAGTGAACATGTAAAGGAAACACATTTGCCCTTGCCCATACTTTAGATTAGAGTAGAGCTGTAACTGTACTGAGTAACGGGTGTGCGCTCTGCTACCGAGTAACGAAACGTTACTCTCGATTGTATTTCGTTAATCGCACGATTTCGTTCCTCGCATTTATTGTATAATGGGTTCATTTCACGCAGGTAAGTGGATGCTTTGCCGATCGTTTGTTTAACTTAACCTGTGGTTTTACGCATGCCCACATTGCGCACCCTTATTCAAAACCGTTCGTTACAATAACAAAATACTAAAGAACAATGATTGTTGCTATGGGAACGATATTATAATTAGGGATGAAGCTTAAAAAATAGTTTTTGATTTGTTTAACCTTATGTTTTTATTTAATACGTCTAATTTTAGTTCAAGAACAAAATATTCTGTTGTCTAAAATATGGTTTTATTTAATACGTCTAATTTTAGTTCAAGAACAAAAGATTCTGTTGTTTAAAATATGGTTTTATTTAATATGTCTAAATTCAGTTTAAGAACAAAAGATTCTGTTGTTTAGAATATGTTTTTATTTAATATGTCTAATTTCAGTTTAAAAATAAAAGATTTTTGTTCTCGGAATGTTTTTGACATTAAATAAGTTTGACAGTGTTGCTTTTTCATTATAATTTAAAGGTCAATACTATTAACTCAATACTTCATTTGCAGTTTGACACGCGTATCAAACTATACAACATACGAATCGATTCGTTTCGTTGGGTTAAACTGAGGTATCAAAAGTAACGAGTAATGTAACGATACGATAGTAACGATTACTCATTTTTATAGTAACGAATACATAAGGGTACTCGGCACCAATAGAAAAAAAAACAGAACTACTCCATCTCTTTCCCATGGATGTCGTAAAAGGCGACTAAGAAATAGGCTTAAAAACTTGGAATTCTTCTTTTAGGCGAGGCTAGCAACCTGTCACTATTTAAATCCCAATTCTATTTTATATTTTATTTGACTGATTGATAGTTCACAGGATTCAGTTGGAGTCTTTTGCGATCTCTCTAAAGCATTTGATTGCGTAGATCATCAGACACTTTTGCATAAACTTCGTCAATATGGGTTTGACCACAAATCAACGAAACCTATTTGACTGATAGGCTTCAAACTGTAGATATTAATGGAGTAAAGTCAAGCGGATCAAGCGTCTCAATGGGTTCCTCAGGGCTCAATTTTAGGACCATTCCTCTTCTTGATATATGTCAATGACCTGCCTTTTATGGTGGAAAAACAGGCGGGTAAGTGTTTGCCGATGACACTTCTTTAATATTTAAATTAGATCACCATAGCGAAAATGTAAGTTCGGTTAATAATATACTGTCGTCCATATCTATCTGGTTCTCAACCAACAATCTTCTTTTAAAATTATAATAGATGCAAAGCTACAGTGGGGTGCTCATATTTCTAAACTTTCCAATGATGATATACATTTTTTTTTATAATTCAGAAAACGGCCGTTCGCGCAATTTACGGTTTAGGACCAAGAGACTCGTTAAGTCAACTCTTCAAGAAAATAAACATACCTACAGTGTAGCGTCCCAGTACATTTTTGATCTTATAATGTATGTTAGGAAAAATACCTCTTTTTTTTTTTCAAAAAGTTAGTGCCACAACTGATAGAAATTTACGTAATAAACATAAATTAGTCATGCCGTATCATAGGCTTAGCAAAGTCAGTAAATCATTTATGGGGAACTGTATACGATTTTATAATAGGTTGCCGGAGTCTGTTCTTGATATTCCCAACCGAAAATTCAAAGAGTATGTAAAGAAAGTACTTTGTGAGAAGGCTTATTATAGGACTGGATTACCTTAATGATAAAAACATCTGGCTTGAGCTTGGCACAGGAACCTCGTAATGAATTGTAGTTTGATTTGAACTTAAATCAAAATTCAGTACACTCTGTACATAAATCTTTTTAAAATTGGCAATCCATAAAATATATATATACTGATATATATTTTTTAATAATAATAAAATCTCATATAAAAATATTAATCTGAACAATGTAAGTATTCTCTCGTCCACATTCTATTCTAAGTTTAATTGATATTGTGAAGTTGACGTTGTTGAAGAAAATGCTGCAGGGCTGTTTGTTACCGCTTCTTCTGCACTGACGCCTTGGAAGCGGCAGTAAACTTTGTTTTAAGTAATTTATTTGACGTCAACATATGTTGTTAAACCATACGTTTTGACAATTATTAAGCGATATGAAGTATCCTATAATAATGAATAAAAATTTTGAATTTGAATTTATCATAAAGTCGAAAAGCTAAACGTGGCCTATCAGTCTTTTCAAGACTGTTGGCTCTGTCTACCCGGCAAAGGATATAGACGTGGATCGAAGTCTCTACGATAATCGGAAACGCTCATCGTAATGGCTAGACCCTGGCCAGCCAGCCAAATCCTGCTCCAAGCGAAAATTGACCCAAAAAATTTACTTGTAAGCATTTGGTGGAGTAGTGTCGGTGTCGTTCATTACCATTTTCGCAAATCTGACCAGACGATTACGGCAACGTCTATTGTCAAGAATTGCAGACTATGGTAGAAAAGCTGCTCAATATATGTATAGTTCCTAAGGACATAATAATAAGAACATGCACATAGCACCTACTTACATTGACCTCTAGATTATCTTCACAAAATTCAACAAAGGGATTTTTTCCGTTCACTAAGTATTAAACCGTATATCTTTGTATATAACTATATACCGAAGTTTATTAGACTTTCCAGAAGCTAGTAGATAGGTACTAGGTAGAGTACCTACGAAATAAATCTGACTAGGTACGGTTTATTCTGATTTCTCTAAGGGAGAGGGATTTCTAAAGTAAGAAGGGTGGAATAATGTTTTGAAGTAAAAAGATATTTATTTGTATCAAATATGTTTTTATTAGTATTTGTTAAATTATTCTCCTATTTAGTCCCATCTCCCATATGAATCGGAATAGGTAATATTAGACTAACTATCCCGATTCTTTGGTTGTGCCAATCAATCTTACATTAATTATTACAGTAGGTACATTTAAATAAATAATTGGTAAATATAAGTTGGGTTGTGCCTTCACCTCTCCGAAGAGATATAATACCTTCCTCACACTGGAGCCTCTTCAGGAACCTCTCTGAATAGGAGCACGGTGCGCCTTTCGTCATGATCCTAGAATGGGTAGGTCAGGTTTTTACACAAAGCAATTCCCATCTGACCTTCGCAACACAACATACCTACATACAGAATACAATACAAATTATCTTTATTGCCCATAAAACACAATAATAATACATAAATATGTAGTAGAAACAAACATGAATATGTTGAGAAAGGGCAAGTCCGCCCTCTTCATTTTCGTTAAGCAACCTCTTCGAGCCAACCTTTGGGTAGTTAAAGGTAATAAAATGGAACCGGATGAACAGCATAGCTAACAGATGTTAGTGTATAATAAAAAAAACTACATACATAAAATATAATAAACTTAGAGACTAAATACAATAAATAAAATACTACATCTAATAAATAAATACATACAGTGAGCGTGTGTCTGAGAGCCCATATGCCGGTGGGTATGCGAATCACTACACATAGTTATATACATACCTATATAAAATAGCTTCATTAATATGAATATTATTATGAACAAAGTTATGAAGAGAGATAGTACTTCTTCAAGTTCGTTTTAAAGGCACCCATTGTTTGAGAAGTGCGAATGTCAACGGGTAAAGCATTCCACAGACGCACGGCCTGAACTGTAAAGGACTTAGAGTAGGCTACAGACATATTAGAAGGAGTATTGAGGCTAAGGGCAATTAGACTGCGGGTAGTCTGACTGTTATTCTGATGAAAAAAGGTGAAGTGCTCTTTAATATACTGAGGAGTAGAAGGAATGAAAAGTATATAAAAAAGGAGTGTGAAAATTTTATAGTCGTGACGAAGCCTGATTAGAAGCCACTTGAGTTGTGCATGGAAAGAGATGGTGGTCGTATTTGGTAAGCCAAATATGAACCTGATACAGAAATTTTGAAGGCTCTGAAGATTTACGTAATAAACTTGAGCAGTTTATTATGTAAATCTACAGAGAGATTGAGATAGCATGCATCAGCATATTCAAGGATCAGACAGAGCAAGGACTGGGCAAGCAGAATATTATTGATTACATCAATTTATTTATTTTTACTAAGTGTTAATGCTTATTTGACCAGCAGTGGGACAGTAAAAGCTAAAACACAAGGCTTTTTAAGAACTTGACATTATTCACATAAGTTTTAATCACTTTTTGCACAACCTTCACCATGAGTATAGGTATTTTACCTCCAAATTGGAACCAAATAAGGCTTATATACTAGTTTACTACATTTTTATTTCACCGTGAAAGTATCCATATCACAAAAACATTATGCTATTCTAATCTCTAAATATCAATCCTAATTATTTTGTGTCCATTCCATAGTCAATAATTAACATCTAGTTCATATGCAAAATATTGACTACTAAATTACCAAAAAGAAGTTAACTATCACTGGGCCAATTTCATCATATTTGCAAGTTTAAAAGAAATACCTAAACAGAACAGATATGCCTTAGCCTCAATTCTTTTTCCAGATTAAAGTTTTATTGTTTGCAGGCATTTCTATAGTGTCCATTAAAGATAAATCACATTCTTCAGCTAATTTTAATAAATCATTAATATCACGAAGGCCCCACAAAGGATTCCTGCTTCTTAGGGAAGCATCAAAATCAATGTTACTTTGAGGCGTTATTTTACCATCTTTACTATAAGGGCCATATGTTATCATCAGAGCATCAGGCTTTAAATAACTGCCTGCATTCTTAAACAATCCTATGGTGCATTCATATGGGCTAATATGGATCATATTCGCATTATAAAGATAATCAATAGAGTTTTCATGAAACCCATAGCTGTTAAATTCATTACAAACATCCAGTTGTATGGGTGTTAAAATATTTTTTGTTGGGCAGAGTTGACTGTAATAAGCTATGCTACCAAGAAGACTTTTATCATATTCTGAAGGTTGAAATTTCACTCCTGGGAAATGAGGTGCAAAGTGATAAAGATGTTGTCCTGATCCTGATGAGACCTCTAGAAACAAAGGACTCTCATCACAAACTTTATCCAGATCACATATTATAAACCTCTTCAAAACCTGCAGTATTGGTTCTTGGTTTCTTGTAGCAGCAGGATATATTAGTTTTTCTCCAGTAATACTGAAAAATAAAGTAGTATAAAGTATTGTGACAAGTAGAAAAATTTACTCTGACTAACCATTCAGGAAAGAGCATGATTATATGTGTTTTTAAAACTAAAAAATGCTCTTTAAATTAAAAAGAGTTATTAAAATTTGAATTTTTCCATGTGAGAGCAAGAAAGTAATAGGGTAATTGCGCTGGTTTGGCGTCCAGTTCTACTTTTCGTCCATTTCACTTTTAAACGCATATAAAAAGAATATAAACACACCTATGCACGCATGTTGCAACTTGTCACGATCCTTCATACTTAAGCAACAGTTCTAACAACCACAAAATCCAATTTGTCAAGTGAAAACTTCGAAAAAATTAAACTCAGTGGCCAGCATGTGTTCGTGTTTCGTAGACGTCATTGCCGATACAAAAAAAATAGCTGGTGCAGGAACACTCAGTGGTGGGTTTTATGACTATTTCACATAGATTGGGTAATATTTTGGCATGTAAGGATATTTAAGAGTATAACTAACATTATGTTAAGGTTATTTTACAATGTTTTTGTAGTAATCTTAGTAAAAGTTTGCGGACGAATACTGACATGCCAATTATACCAATTATTTGGTATCCGTCCACGTGGACGGAAACTAAAACAGCAAGCTAAATATTTGGAATGTTCATTTTACTTTTTCAGACCTATAAAAAAATATGTGTTTTCTTTAGATATGAACTTTATTGGCTATTTGACAAGATATTTAGTTAACGTCCAATAATTTCTCAGTATTGCTTGTTTAAAAAAATGTTTAAATGGCATGGACGAAAACTAAACAGCAATTTTTTTGTATTAGTTTTCGTCCATAATAGTGTGGAATCTACTTCTAACACATTTTCTTGTTAATTCGTACAGGTTTTTCTAGTAGGTACTAAACTTTGAAATTAATTGTTATAGATGGATTCGGGGAAATAAAAAAGCAGGAAATCTACTGCTGAAGAATAAATATTTTTGTTGATTAAATAAAAGATTATAAAGACAGTTTTTATTTAACATTGCACTTTTACTCTTTTTTACATACTGGACGGAAACTAGATCACACCAGGGCGAAAACCAAATTTTTTGGACGAAAACTAGTGAAATCTGCCATTTAACATTTAATTATTTATATAAAAAACAATGTAGTTATAATTAAAAGTTTCTTAATTTTTATCAAAAATAGACTATATGAGGTATATAAACAAATATGAGCTATTTTAATTAGGATACTTTATCATATTATTTTTACGTCTGAAAGCTAGCAAC